>NC_046666.1:66902440-66907582 GCF_010883055.1 Belonocnema kinseyi | reverse complement strand
GTTTGTAGACGACACTTCACGTTGCACTGGATGAGAAAAAACAGTGTCTAAATGATGCTTTTCCCCTAGATTCTCCGAATGAACCTGTGTGGCTCAAATTTGGTGCAACTCTATTGAACACCGATTTCGGTGTACATTGGAGGATCGGCGATTTTCTGTGTAGTAACAAAAGTAACAATAATTTTAAACTTTTAGCTTGTCAGATCTCTTAATTTATCGTTTAATTAAACATTCTAATAGTTTTTTATCGAAAAACAAAAAATTCCAGACAAAACAGAGGGGACGCCCTTATACTGCAATTGCTCCAAAACCTGCAACACTGAAAATATGTAAGTAATCAAATGGTACTCACCCTGGAACAATTCGATGTACTCTTCGAATTTCCAACTTTTCATAACGTCTTTTATAGTAGCATTTACTAAACGGAACCAAACGGCGTTTAGTATTTGACACTAAATGCATAGTATAATATACGAAACGAGCGTCTACTAAACGGATATAGTACGAATGACTAAATGAGTTCTCTCAGTGTGATTTAAAAGTACAATATTTTCTTGTTTAAAATATCAACTGTGTATTCAACTTTTCGTTGTAAAAAAATTTGAAAATTCTCATCAGAGAAGGTATTAGATTTGTGTAAAATTTGAACCCTCCCAGTTTTTGTCAAATGTCCACGTATTGAGACACCCTGAATCCGAAAAACAGGTTTTTACGAATGTGTCTGTATGTCTGTATGTATGTCTGTCTGTATATATGTCTGTATGTCTGACTGTGAATAC
This sequence comes from Belonocnema kinseyi, assembly GCF_010883055.1. Classification (NCBI taxonomy): domain Eukaryota; kingdom Metazoa; phylum Arthropoda; class Insecta; order Hymenoptera; family Cynipidae; genus Belonocnema; species Belonocnema kinseyi. The sequence continues at coordinate 66,906,803 of NC_046666.1, read as the reverse complement.
GATAACTTTTGAAAAAATTAAACTATTAGATTGCCCTTTGGTACACTCGTTTATTGTCCTAAATTAAAGGTCAAGTTCGTTAGCCAGCCATTTCGGATGAAAATTCAAAAAGTGGGTACATTTTGAATATTTTTTAGACGACTTTTTTAAAAATTCAAAAATTCTCTGTACGGTTATTCATAGAATTCAAAAAATTTAACAATTTATCCTAATGACTTTTTTTGAAAAATAAAAAATTACTAGAGATATAGCATTTTCAAAATCCAGGAAAACAAACTAAAATAAACAATTTAAGCCAAACAACGCATGGTACGAAAAAAAGTCTGGAAAAGAAAAACGTTGCTTTTTGAAAGCCCTAAAAGATTATGATAACAACTTTTTCAATTTGGTCAAAAAGTTGAAAATTCAAAATTTGATCGTAAAAAAATTTTTGAAAACACATTCTTTCAAGATGTAAAAATTCTATGCACGGTTGTTCATAGTACTTCAAAACTTAAACAATTTATCCTTCTGACTTTTTTATAAAAAGAAAATTATCAGATTTAGAGCATTTTCAAAATCAAAAAAACAAACTAAAATGAACATTTTAAGCCAAACAACGCATGACATGAAGAAAGTCAGGAGAAGAAAAACTTTGCTTTTTGGAAGCCCTACAAGAGTATGATAAGAACTATTTTAATTTGGTCGAGAAGTTGAACACTCCAAATTTGATCATACCAAAAATAATTAAAAATCCCAAAATTCCATTTTTTGGTCAAACTATGCAAGATATGAAAAAAATGAAAAGGCTCAAATTGCGCGCCTTGAAAAGAACTACAAGTTAAGAATGAATCACTTTTCGATATATATAATTTTTGAGAGGACAGTTAGTTTTTGCTTTAGTCGTAAAAAATAACATTCTAAATAAAAATATTAAATTCGTTTAAAAAAACGACACATGGTATGAACTTAAATTACCAGACAAATGTTGTTCGCCTAAAAAGATCTGTAAATTCATTATTAATTATTTTTCGATAGGACGAGTAGATTTTATTTTAATCGTAAAACATAAGATTAAAAATTAAAAATTTAACTTTTTGGAAAAAGCACAGGCAAGACGAAAGAGGACATAAGCTCCTATATTGGACCCTATATAAGTTCCTGTATTTAAGCCTATACAGATGCGCAGTAGTTTTTATTTAATCGTAAAAAACATCATTAAAAATAAAAAATTATAAAAACAAGGAAATAAGAATTAGTATGATTCAATTTTTATGCATATTATGAATTGTAATGATATACATTTATTGAACTGATACATGTTTCAGAGCACCTTAGAATACAATTTAAAGCAAAATAAGAAACAAATACAAAAATAATCATGATAAAGACAATTTGCTTTTTATTTTGCAATTTTTTAATAAGTAATCCCTGGCAGAGTTACATAAAAAATCTATTATAATTGATATAAAAATGTTGTGTATAATGTAGAAAAGTTGACAGGTTGGACTAAATCGAGTGCGAAGCACCAGATACGTGATGAGAATGTGTTCGTTAAAGCCAAAAGAGCTTTAACAAAAGAGACTTCAAAATCACAAAATTACAATTGTCGGTCCGTTCACCTTTGATTTTAAAAGGTCTGTACCCAAATGCGGAAGAAATGCAAAGACTAAGCGCGGAGTGAGATTGCCCTAAGTCGCGTACGGTAGGTGTGCTCAAACTCTGGAGCTAAGCTTTTATAACGAAAGAGAATTCACAATTACAAAATTACAGTGGTGGATGTTTTAAGTCTTAATTTTAAAATGTTTGCGCAAGAATGTGCGAAAATATAAAGACCGAGCGCGAGGTAAATGCATAATCGAGCGCGAAGTGCGAGAAGCAACGGTCGCGCGCCCTAGGCGCGCTGAAACTTGCGAGCGAAAATTGTGTTCAATTATGTATTTTGTTAAAAATTCAACCATTTTGGTGAAAATTTAACTAATTTTTTAAATATTCATTTTTATGGAAAAAATGCCTCCTTCAACAGTGAAAATTAAACTGTGTTTTAAAAAATTCATCTTTTGGATTATAAATTCAACTATTTAGTTGAAAATTGGCCTATATGGGTTAACAATTTATCTATTTGGTCCAAAATCAACTATTTCGTTCCAAATTCGTCCCTTTTTCTTGAAAGTTGAACTATTTGGTTGTAAATACAACTTTTTAATTAATAATTCATTTTTGTTTTGTTGAAAATTCAACTCTTTGGTTGAAAATACATCTTCGTAGGTTTAAATATTTGTTTAAAATGCAACTTTTTTTGGTTGAATTTAAATATTTTTTGTTTGAATGATTCGTCTATATGATCGAGTATGCATCTTTTTAGGTTGAAAATTCAACTACAGTAAACTTCCACCTATGTCCCACGCCGTAAAACATAGACGCTCGTGAATGTCTCCATCTGGAGAGGCCTCCACCTCTACCGCGAATCGTTGACATTTTTTATCTAGCAACGTTCATTGGCTACCTCGGCCTTGTATCCATACGTCTATTGTAAGCAAATTTTTCAACTGCGCATGTGCCAAAAAATGCAGGTCTATTTTGAATCAATAAATATATACTATCAATAATAATACTTTTCGGCACATGCGCAGTTGAAGCAGTCGTGGTTCGTTAGCACGCGATTGATTTTTCATTTCCTTAAAATAGTACAATTTATCAACTAAAAAATAATATAATAGAATCAAAACCCGACTCAAATATTTTGCGGCATATTGAGTATTGCAGCATGACCTCACGGTCATGTACGAATGGGTGAAAGTGTCAGGAATGTTAGCACAGTTGTTGACAACTTTTCATATGCGTATAATATCTGTGGGAGGTGAAACAACTATTTAGTTAAGTTAATATTTTTCGTTCGAAAATTCAACTGTTTTGTTAAAAACTCGTCCTTTTGATTTAAAATTCATCTCTTTTGATAAAAAATCTGTTGTAGTTTCAAAATGCCTTGTTTTGAGACATTGTTTCGAGAGCTCGCTTTTTGGGCTGTGTACTCCGATATTTTAATATTTTTAATTACACATTTTAGATTCACTACCACATATTTGCAAGTGTAAACTACTTTTCGGGGAGGGGGGAAGGAAAATGAACAATTATGGCTTTTAGAGAGGGGTTTCGGGAGGCGGGGGAGAAATAGCCCAAAACTGGTAACGTATCACTGAAAAAAATGATTAGTCGTTACAGGTGAACAGGTGATTTCGGTTTCTAAGACAATATAATTGTATTGCCTAAATATTTAGCTGTTTTAGCTAAATTTTTCTATCTACGGAATTTCCAAATCACAAAATTGAGCTAAAATAACCAGATGTGTTTACTGTAAAAAAAATTTCTGGTAATTTTACCACTTCCAGAGTAGGTCCTATTATTACCTACTCTCAAAGTAACGTTTTCACTGACAATAACGAATATTCACTTTCAGTATGGAATAGCCTCCTGTCACCGAGAGTTGAAAATGGTCCATGTGTTGAAAACGGTTATGGGGTGGTACTAATAGTAACTTTTTTCTAGTTGTTTTGACTGTTATATGTCTTTTGTCATGTTGAACCGTTAGAAACTTTTTAAAAAATATCAAGGAAACGATTTGCTTATGGAATTATTGTGCAAATCACACGGTGGATTTTTATGATAGTGTTTTTCTGTTTTTTTATCGAATCATTTCCATTAATTATCGCTCCATTATGAAAATCAAGTTATAAAGCACAATATGATAACGTACAATCAGGTCCTGGAGCTTTGTACGATATTATATTGCACTGATATCACAGAAAAAAATGAAGCTAAATTTTGTTTCTGTTGTCTGCTATACGACGTCCTTAGCAGCAATGGGAAAAAGGCAGAGTATGAGTGATTTCGAGCTATAAATCGGGACACCAGATTTAAAACAATCACAGAAAAAAGTAAAAAATGGCTGCAGGTAAGACCTGCAACCGAGGCGAGGAAAATAATTCTGAACTCGTCGACGCAAAATGTAACTGACAGGTGGGACAGTCGTAATTGTCACTACACCTCGAATAAAAATAGAGCTATTATACGATAAAAGATTATCCAGGCAAGGTTACAAATCTGAAATTATCTTCGATTCATGTGAAGCTTATCTGGCAAGGTTAATGTTTGTTCCGGTAAATCTTTCACCTGGAATCGATGTAAACTCTATCTTTAATTTTCCCTGTGATCGTTTGTTCACTACTCGAACCCTCGCGAGATCACAAAAGAAGAAATACAATGTGATAGCGAAATAAACTTAAAATCTTATGTTATAGATTGCAAAATGATGCGATATATAATGTTAAAACTTGCAATGTAAGATATCACGTAACACATTTTTTGCATTGGACAGTACAGTGGA
>NC_046666.1:66888454-66902430 GCF_010883055.1 Belonocnema kinseyi | reverse complement strand
CCCCCCGGTATGGACTTTAACTTTTAGGTTATGTAAGTTTCTAGACAAATTCGATAAAATTACAAATGCATTATAAATTTTAGGTGATGTTATTCTAACCAAAAATATTCGTGTTTTTATTCAACATGGTAACTTCAGCATCTAAATGAGAAATGTTAATAATGGTAATTTGACTAGAAATGGTAAATTTACCTCTCAAATAAGGAATACAGCAGAAAGCAGTTTTTTAACATAAAAATTTTTTAAAATATTTTCATCAATTATGCAAATAAATTTTTCGATAAGTTATACCGTTCTGAAACACGCTCCTTTATACATAATTTTAACTTCCAATACTGGGGGCGACTCCTAAAAAAACGGTCATCGGAAACAAGGAAAAACTGTTTCTAAGGAGTATAACGTAAACGCATTAGATGTATGTAATATTTGCCCCCCCCCCCCCAGACTGTCATAACAACTTTTTTAATTTAAAAAAAAATAGAACATTAAAATTTTGATCAAACAAAAAAATAATGAAAAATAAAACATTATGTTTCGTGGTCTAACTATCCAAGTTACATAAAAAGATTAATTAAAAAAATGGTGCATTAAAAAAAATACAAATTGGTTAATCACGTTTTAATAGGATGCGTAGTTTATGTTCTATTCCTAAAAAACAACATTTAAAGTAAAAAAAATTGAATTTTTGGGGCAAAAGACACAAACTACGAAAATAATAAATGTACGAAATTTATTCACCCACAAAAGAGATTCGAATTCGTTATTAATCATTTTTTGTGGAACGCGTTGTTTTTATTTTAAGCTTCATTTTAATCTTAAAAAATATTGGAAATAAAAATTAATTTTTTTAATAACAAAATAGTTTATTTGTAGAAGACGAACTCTTTAATTTATAAAAACAAGACTGAGGATAAAATATATCACATACAAACATAAATTTAATATGCATTTGCTATAATAATGTTGAACGTAATGTAAACTAAGAAAACTATATCGCATGCATGACAATATATACCGTAATTCCGGCGCTATATATTGTAATTATCGCATTATAATAGCGCAAAATCGTGATATCGTACATTGCAAGTTTTTACATTATATACCGCATAATTGTGCAGTCTATAACATAAAAATTTAAGTTTATTACGCTATCACATTGTGTTTCTTCTTTTGTGATCTCCCGAGAGTTCGAGTAGGGAACAAACGATCAAAGAAAAATTTAAAGATAAAGTTTACGTCGATTCCAGGTGAAAGATTCACCGGAACAAAAGTTAACCTTGCCAGATAAACTTTACATGAATTGAGGATAATTTCCGATTTTTAACCTTGCCTGGATAATATTTCATCTTATAATCGCTCCATTTTTATTCAAGTTGTAGTGACAATTGCGACGCCGGCGCTATCCAGTGTCGTTTAACTTCATTAAATTTGAGAGAAATGGGGATTCCCATCTGTCAGTTACACTTTGCATCGACGAGTTTAGAATTATTTAACTAACCTCAGTGAAAAAATTTTTAATCATTAACAGTTGCAGGTATTACATACAGCAAATTTTTCCTTTTTTCTGTGATTGTTTTAAATCTGGTGTCTCGATTTATAGCTCGAACTCACTCATACTCTCATCCCTTTCTCCCATTGCTGCTAAGGACGCCGCGCCGTATAGAAGACGACACTAACCAAATTCAACTTCATTTTTTTCTGTGATATTAGTGCATTATAATATTGCGCTTATTTGCAATATAGAAATTTTGCGATATCTTTTTCGCCGTGTAGTAAAGTTCGCATTTTGGAAAAAATCGAGGGCGAAGCACAAGATACGTGATGAGAATGTGTTCTTTTAAGCTGAAGAAGATTTAACAAAAGAGAATTCACAATCACCAAATTACTGTTTGCCCTTTAGTTTTAAAAAGTATGTGCACGAATGTTGAGAAGTACAAAGACCGAGCATGCAGCGTGAAGTAAATACATTATCGAGCGCAAAGTGCAAGAACCAAAAGTCGCGCACCCATATAGACTGCAAGTATTCAAGTATTTTTGCCGCGAAGATTTAAGCCTTAATTTAAATAAGTAATTCATAATAACGACAATAAAATTTATGAAAATGTTAAAATTATAACAAAATAACAATTATAGTAAATTATAGCAAAATATTGTAATATTTTTTAATTTCCAAAATAATGAAATATATCCTTTGATTCGAACTCTTGAAATGTAAGCTAATAACTTGTGTTAGAGGAAATTTCGACTAACAAGTAGTCATTTTAATGTAAAAATTGAATTTAATCTTAAAAATTACTAAAATAATGAAATACAGCCGATAATTAGTCGAGATTTTGTAAAAAATTAAATGAGTTGCCCCCTTTCATGTTTGTAAGCAGAAAATGAAGTCATACTTTTTACATAAATAAGTTGATCTGCAAACTACCTCGAGATACGTATAGGCGTAATCGAAAGTTAACATATGTAAAAAATCAATATATTAGCGAGCGGCCATAAAAATGCATTTAGGTGTCCCATACATTTTTAATGAATAAATGTATTATGGATTGCATCGGAAACAAATGAATTTAAAATTCCGTAATGGAGTTGATGACAAGAATATTCCTTTGCCTTTTACTGTTTCAATATGAATAATTTATTATTAATTTTGAAAATATTTTCTTTAATAGAATTCAAAACATGCATTAGAGATTTTCATAAGAATAATATGGGTGAAAAGAAATTAGAGGACACTGTTTACTTTACTGGTAATACTTATAGGAGTACAAGAGTAAATCGTGGATATTATTGGATATTCTTTTCACTCTTTCCATTGCAATCTAACATATATTTATCTGTTTAACAAATATTATCTTTTTGGGGCGCCTTGGCATGGCTTAGGGGTCGCCTATCAAGGGGGCGCAGCCGGGAAACCCCGGCTGCGCAATTATGCCAGTCCGCCACTGATCGATTATCAAATTTAAAGACGTGAGATTACGTTGAAAAAAGGAGTTTTTAACACTTTCTGCACTTTTACCAGCGTCAACAAATTCAACACTCTGAAAGTAGGTGCATGTATTACCGACTCTGAAAGTCAAAGATTCACAAGCAGAAACTGTACTTCTACAACGCCTTGCTATATTGTTAATCTAAAAGTAGTAAAGTTACAAGATTGGTTGGAACTTCTGGCATGCAAATGCGATACTCACCATACAATAAAAGTAGTAAAATTGCACCAATTTTTTTTTGGTCATTTTATTTTACCATTCTAAGTGGTCCAATTTTTCATTTTTGACAGTGTAGGTAATACAGCTATATTTTCTTAAAAAACGAAATACAGTTATACGCTTAGTTGGAACAGCCAAACAATTTTTTTTAATAGTTTATGGGCGGTCCGTAATGTCTACTTAAATCAGTAGAAGCATTCGAATTTGTAAGGATTGTGGGTGTGACGTGCGGTTGATTACGACAATATTACAAATAGGTTCGTGCGAGTTGGATTTATCCCCCACTCTCTTATTTCTATCTCTCTTCCTCTTTCTATCCTGATCTCTTTGGTGTTTATCCGTTTAGTCGAACAAGCTGCAATTACGTGCTGATCTCGTTCGTACGTTTCTGGACCACTCGGGGAGCATCCACGTTGTGACAGGCGGATGCGAACTCCTGGATTTATTCGACTTAGAATCCTCTCCCCAACCAGATCTTTCTCCCTCTCACTCTCTATCTCTCCTCTCTTCAACCGACCCTTCATCGCGAAAGACGTCGCGATCTAAGTCATCAAGGAATCAAAGAGCATAAGGCTTCCGATCGAGCGTAAGGACAAGTCATTGATGACTTAAGAATCACTAACTTCTTTTGCTTCAGTTACCAGTGGGTGGTGATAAATAGTTCATACAGGTGGTGAGGCCGGTGAGATTGATGAGTGAGTGTGATGACAGATGTGTTCCGCTTATTGTTTTGGCCGCTACATTTACAAGAAGTGATTTTCCGACTTGATTCCGATCTCGATTACGAACTTCAGAATTCCTTGTCTAACAACGAGAGATGAAGTTCGGTATGATGACGATACTTACTATAAGAATTTACAAGTTTCTGATCATTCTTCTTTCCTGCGAAGGTAATTTCTTTATTAAATTTTATTGCATAATAGCTTTATCATAACTGTGAAAATAACTTTTGATCTGATAATAGATGTTATTTTAATAATCATTGAGAGGTTTTAGAAGAAAGTGACAATTTCTTTACTTGAAAGTCACATCAAAACAATTTTGTATCAAGTTAAATTTTTCATTATTTTTGACATTCAAAATAGAGTAATATTAGTTTATGCATTAATTGTAACCCGCTTAGATTAGACGACAAAATAATGAGTTACATCATTTGATTATATTGAAGGGTGTCATATTTTAAAAGAATCAATCTTCAAAACATTAAATCATACCAATATTTTTTTCATCATATTAATATTAAACTTATGCAACGCAAAGAATAACTGAGTTATTTATTTATTTTCTTTCATTTATTCACGAGTTTATTTTCGTGCTATAAAATATTTCATCGCCATTTCACTATTTTTAAAGACACAACGCTGCCGTCCAAACAAGAAAAGTAATTACATTGTGGATGGGTGTCCTGTCAACCTAACAGAAATCGGGATGGTAGGGGACTTATCCAAAATGTAGTTACAACTTCTCTTGTTTGGACGACAGCAAGATTAGTAGAAAATTTAAAATAGTATCAAAGCACACCATCTGATTGGATATCCAGTATTATCGAATTATTGAAGAACATTTTTAAAGCGAGATTTTAATGGTATAGAATTTTTTGTTAACCAAGTGTCGATAATCATATTCCTCGAATTCTAAAAATGATAAAACCATGCGTAACTTATTTGTTAAAAAAAATGGATTTATCATGTTTTATGCGCTTACTTATCACCTATCATTTATAATAATGAACAAAAACTTATAAACACCCTTACGAAAAATTTTATAGAGAAAGTATAGGTATGTGATCATTTTCCTGTAAAGGATTTTCTATAATAATTTTTAAGCGATTATAGGAAATTATTAGAGGAATTATTATTTATTTAGGACCACTCATATAAAAGTGCGTACAAATTGTATAGCTGACCTATAACCAAACCTAAAAGGAGGGAATCAACTTATATTTCTTATGATTTCTGTCTAATAAATTTAGAAAAAATAAAAAAAATATAATCTCTAACAACGACACTTTGCGTTAGAGAATTATTGCACAACATGTCTTGAAACGAAAAATGTATGTTTTCAAACATCAGCAGCCCATCACACTGATTTTGGAAAACATACTTTTCTCGTTGTAAGACCTTTTGTGCAAATCTTTTACAATAGATAAATTTATTAGAGATTAAAAAAAAATGTTTCAAAAACTGTTTTAAACAATAAATAAAACAAAAAGTAAAATTAATAAATCACGTTTTAACCCTTAAAAAGGCAAGCGGGTCTCAGAGGCCCGGGGTCACAATTTTCGAGTTACAAAGAGTTGTGTATCAAATATGGGCTTGTGCGTGGAAATTTCTTTTGGCGAAGTCTAAATACATAAAAAAAATTAAGGGTTTCTGAAAATTCTAGTTGTGGAGTGCTCTACAGAAACTTATATATTTTTTACTTACACAAAAAGGCAAGCCGGGCCTCGCAGGCCCGCTGTTCATTGCAACATTAACTTTGAATACCGTGAGTAGAAGAGTATGCATATCACTCATATTTGCATGAAAAAAGAGTAATGATAAACGTGCAAACATAATTTTTCGCGTAAACTCTTTCAAATGTGCGCGCGCACTTGCAACGCGTGATTTTGCGATGTGTAGTGATTCTGCTGTCATAGTTGTTGTAATAGTTGCAATGCTGAAAATTAGAAACAACAAAAGTACAGGTTATAAATCTTTTTTATAACGCAACGAAAAGAGGCGTTGCCACTCTTCGCCAAATATACTATTCAAATATGGTTCAATGTAAAACGAATCAGTCGTCTCACGCAACGTTTTTTATTAAAAAACGTCTCTTCTGCCGCAGCTTTTGTGATTCATTGCAATTTTTTCTGGAAAAAGCGAGCAACCAGTCGAATCCACAAGACAACGTATCTTGGTAAATTTATCCGATCAACACGTGTATTAGCAAATCAAGGCAAGAAGCATTGCTGGCTTGAATACTCTTTATCGGTAGAACCTGTTTTTTTGTTCTTAATAATAACGCATCATCAGCATCATGGCAACATGGCAGATCTCATGGCATACCATAAAAATGTGTGCCACAAATATTTGGTGAAGACGATTAAGTGCCGAAACTGTGCAAAACTGCCAACGATAGACGAATCCGATAGCGAAATGATTCTGAATTTTTCAGTCCTTCCTTCTATTATATCTTTTTTTTCGTCTTTTTCCACATTTGCGATTTAAAATTTTTTTATAATTCAAAATAATTAATTATCATTATAAATAAATATAGATTTAAATATAATATAATCATAAAATGTAATTATGAATAAAAATGATCAAACTTCTTAGGTTTTTCTATAAATTTACTTTCATATAAATGGTTTAAAATAAATAGATATTCTCTTTTATCTTTATTTTGCAAGAATTCTTTAATGTTAGAATATTATTAATTCCTATAATAATTTTCTGTAATGGCGAAAAAATAATAAGAGAATGATTATAGATTGGCTGATTTTCCGATAATGTTTTTTCGTAAAGGCTTAATTATTTTTCAATTGATTTAAGGAAAATTTTTCAATTCTAATGATAAATTATCTTCAGCTCTAGGATACGGACTATTATTGGATGAAGAAAAGGAGCCAACCTATCTTACCGCAGGTGTTGGCGAGTATGTCGTCTTCAATTGTGATCTCGATTTTCCGCACGAGATACCGATACCTTACATCTTGCATTGGAAGCGTGATGTAAGTCGGACAATAATTTTTTAACTATGGAATCTAAGACTTTCACAATTGAAATTTATTAGATAATTATTACGAGATTATTATCTCTCAGCTAAAGTGATCATTAGGAATTAGGATGATTCATTTCTAAAAGAAAAGAGAAATTATTTTCGAATCTGAATACACACAATAGCCTAAATTTTACTTTTGTCGTGACGAAATTATAAACAAATCAAAAATCGGATATGATTTTGAGGTCCCCTATTTCAGTTTTGTATTTTGTATTGATTTTTTTGCATATATTAAATTACTATACATATAGAATTGTCTCATTTTTCATTATCACCGTTGTACATCATTTAGTTAAAATTTGTATTTTGTTTTTAAGGAGAATAATAATTTTATCTGACTTCTTTCCTATTTGTATATAAACATTAGACATGCGATGTACAAATCATAAAATAAAAGAAGTAATTCTTTAAAGTTACTTATTGTCACTCAGACTACAAGTTTTTTGCAATCTTCTTTGCACAAACAGAATTATTCGGCTGCAAGATTTGGAGAATTTTTACGCAAATTGATAATGTTTGATGCAAAAAGATTCTTTCACAGAAAAAACAGAAGATAAACTTTACATCGATTTTCGACGAAAGATTCTTTGCAACAATAATTAACTTCAGAGGATAAACTTTACACAAATATCGGTTAAACTTTCTTTTGTTTTTCCATGACAAACACATGTTTTTTGAAAGACGCGAAGTTGGCTAAACAACACTTTATCGCTCTACAAAATTTCCTGCAACAAATTTTATTCTTAGTTTTTTCTATGATGCTTTCTAATGACATTGAGACAAATAAGAAACCCATATTGTCAAACTTGTATTTAAAACTAATTTCTTTCATAAATGTGTAAGATATTCATATAAACTTTGACTATAGATTGGAAAAATGAATCCAGTCAGTCACCCACGCGCATTTCAAGCCCGTAGCTGCATTTAACAATTGGCGTATGCAACGACAATGATAATTCAACGCGCTATGACTGATTGGCGATTAAAGCACATTAAGGAAGCTAAATGCCACTAGTTTGCTCAATCTGAATATTGCTCTTAACACTCTCTTACTATGACGCTTCAATGCGAATGCATCCAAGAACCATGAGGTGAAACAGCTTCACTTACTCTTTGGTGTTGCATTTCAAATACGTTTTTTCTCAAATCGCAAACCAAGGTTTATATAGATCAATGTATCTCGATTACGTACACTGATATTTATGAGAATATTCTGCTTCTGTGGTCAGATGAGGTGTTGATCTTAATAACATAGTAATCAATAAGAAATAAGTTACTTGTTTAAAATACATTGTAAAATTGTTACTAAACCTATTTTTTCCAAATTAATTATTTTTTGCAAGTTTTTAGAAAAAGGTTAACAATATCTATTCAATTTTTATATACAATAGCATATATGTCTTTGGAAAATATTCAAGAGTTGATCAAACACATTAGAAGCACTATATTTCACAATCATGTCACATTGAAGTATACATGAAGGGTTGCATTACATAATTAGGTAACCAAGTAAATCAGAATTTTTCAGGAGAGCGAAACCTAAAATTGGAACAGGCTTTGTTGCGTATCACGATACAAAGTGCAAGTTTAAGTTGAAACAAAAAACTTTCTCCCGAAATTAACCAATTTCGAGTAAATCATTTAAGAATTATGATGGTAAAAACTTCATGGATTTTCAAAATTGTCTTTGGATAGCGACTAAATATCTATTTTTCAATCAACAAAAAATAATAAAAATTGTCTCCCGAGATACGGGAAGGCTGAATAAGAGGAACAAATTTTTTATTGAAAAACTGAGTATGTTCCGGAGAAATAATGATTTAGTGTGATGGTATTCCACTGTCATATACGATTTTTCCTTGAAAACAATACAAAGAAGAAGGTTATATGTTTCTTCATAAATAAACGGTAATAATTTTAAGAAATATCGTTTCGGATCACAAGGTAAAATGCAAATTTCATTTTGAATTATCAATCACTTTATTACTGTATCAAAAATGAGCTTTTGAAAAATATATGTATGTATTTGATTTGTTAAGAATTTTTGTATGCAAAAAGCCCATTTCGGTCCATCAAATGAGCTGAAAGTCAACCTCATTGGCCCTTGATAGACATGCAAAACAGCTACTACGGAACGCAAGGTTGTATTATATTTAGTCGTCGCAACGACTCGAGGGATCTAAACAGTAGGTCACTGTTAACGCTTTGTTAGGCGATTAAAGCTTATCAGTGTGCTTTTCTTCAACCTTGTTTAGGCTAGGTCTCGATTACAACCGGAGAAAACCCGTTAAAAAATAGCTCGATCAAAATCAATAATTTATTTCATCTTTATAGAGACACAATTTGATGTACATACATGTGTCTTTGGCTCTTGTCGATTCTTCTAATTTACGAGACAAGCAGAGCGAAATAGCGGATGCACGGATCTCAGCTTGAACAATGATGTTGAGGACCTTAACTCGCAATAATTGGTTCGTCTAATGTTTCAGGGTCGAACTATATTCTCTTCTTACGCTAACGCGACTTCCGCAGCTCACGACTTCGTTGGTCGCATTCACAGGTTGGAGGATACTTCTGGATATGGCCAAGGCAGCGTCAATCTGACCAACATCAGAGACAGTGATCAAGGATGGTACGAGTGTAAGGTCATTTTCCCAAACCGGACACCCAGTTCAAGAAACAATGGTACTTGGTTACATCTCTCTATCGATGGTAAGTTTCGGGTTTATTCTAAGATTGCGCTTAATTCTAAATGCCAACTCATTTTTCTCACTTTTTCTTTCGATTCTTCTCTTTCAAGACAGAATATAAGGAACTATTAAATACCAAATTCAACGAAATTAATTCAAATATTGTTCAACGTTGTAGGGTACCAATTATCGAGGGGGAACCATTTGTCGAGGAAACAATTAAGTTGTTCTAGGCTCAAACTTTAAATTGATATTTTTTTGCAGCAATCATTAAATTAGTCTCATTGAAGTTTTTAAATCATACAATTTGATTGTTCATGTCAAAATAGTGATAACAAAAATATTTTTATCGCCTCTAATAATTGGGTCCTACGTCCTGTGACCCATGTTAGGGGACGAGGACTGTCTGGCCAAATCTGATTGTGAAAAACAGATGAGAAATCCTCTTTGTCCGAATACATTGTGATTGCTGTTGTTTTTGGTTTTTGATTGTAGGGTTGTTTTTCACTAATTTACGTAAAAAAGATGAAAACTAATACTCATATATTTAGCTCTATCCGCGGGTAGTTTAACTTAGGTTAGTCACCTTTGTCAGAAAAGTTTATTTAATCAAATTATAAATTTTCCATGTATTGCTTTTGGAAGTCTATTAAATTTACAAGTCCATTAGACTAAAAAAGTCTTTGATCTTAAATGTTTTTTTTTATTGTCAAAACTTAATACGTCCGCTTTGCCCCGGCTTTCCCTACATATTTTTAAGAATTTAAAATATAGAACATATAGTAATTTGCTTAAATTATAACATTACGGAATTGATATTAAAAACCTAAAGTATTTCTTTTCTCGGTTAAATAATATTCTTCCAGCACATCGTACACTGGAAATAACTGCAGTCAATGTTTAAATGACTGTCTACCAAACAAATTTGCAGCGAGTCGAGTTATTACTGGAAGAAAATACACCTTTATTATAAATTTAACATATACAGTTCTTTCCAGCATTGCAGAATTACAGAATTACAGAATTACAGAATCGTATGATGAAGCAGCATTAACCAGACTACTTATGCGAGAAATTATGAAAGAGAATTAAGAGTATCGATAATGGATTAACTGCACCTTTTCCTGGAAGTGTCCCAACAAACCTGAATCGCACAAAAGTTTCGTTTCTTTTCACTGATTTCAAATAATGACATCACCTCTATCTAAAGCTTATATATATATATATATATCGCTCGCAACCATGAGCTTTTGCATTGGATCTATCTGCATCCGCTTAGTTTTTTTATTTATTTCTTATTAAACGGTATCTATAATTACTTTTGTATTGGATAATTAGCGGTTATTATAAAATGGAAACTAAGTGAGTTTTTTGTCCAGCTGATCGCATGAGATGCAATTTCCCATACATCAGTGTCTAGGTATTTTATAAAACATATATATTACAGCCCAAAAAATTAAAAATACTGTAGTTGGTTTGGAAATATTTTCTGTTTGTTTCAAGATCACATGGACTAATTCAATTAACTCTTGGACAATTACCCATAATCATGGGTATTTTGACGAGTTTGATAGATACTTTGTTTTAACAAACAATTTTAATTAAATGTTTGTTTTTTAATTGTAATCAAAAACTCACTCCCTTTATAGATTATATACAAATATATACATATCTAGCTAAATATAATAGCTTTACTAACCGGTAACCGGGCAGACTAGTTAAATCGTTCAATCCAGGTGTGGGGCCGCCGGGCGGGAATGTTCCAGGTGAGGCTATTCTGGCAATACCACCCATCAATGGAACCGTAATGGAGGGTGAACCTGCGTCCTTCGATTGCGTCGCCAAGAACCCTTCTTCAATCGTCGCCTGGTTCCACGAGGGCGTTGAAGTCTCAGAAATAAAGGTGAAGCTACACAATTTTTCGTGAAACATTCCACCTAGAATGTGAAACTGATACTCTTTACATGCAAATAATGCAAGTGTAATCTTTCTTCTCAATTAAATTAGGATCTCAAACATCGAATATCTGTTGATGGCAATGGAACTTTAATAATTAAACCAACTGATATGAGCGATTTAGGAGAATACACCTGCGTAGTGAGCAATATCGAAGGGGAGCAACATAGTGCATCAGCTTATCTTAATGTACAGTGTAAGTATGCTATAGTTACTTAAATTGAGAATATATGGACAGTTCTCAGTAATATTTCGATCACATATTCTTATTGGTGCTTGATGATATTATCAAGATTAATTGACTAATGAGATCGACGTATCCATACATAAAAAGGTTCCATCTTAGAGAAACCAAAGAAAAAGGTGCTAAATCATGGAGATCAAATAAAAGCTGCTACAGAATTTAGGGTGTTGATGATCCTTTATAATTTTTTTATACTGGTTTTTGAATCTTCTAGAGTTCTCCACGCGAATTAAAACCTTTTCATTTGGTTTCTCCGAGATAGAAACTTCATTTGGACACGTTAAGATACCTTTACTACCGTGCAAACCAATTAAACCGTTACATAAATTTTGTATGACATTTGAGATATTAATACATTTACGATCGTACAAACTCACTCTTTTATACGCAATACAATTTATAATAAAATAATGTCAATTAAGGTAACTGAATGAAGTAATATGACACTAAAATTTTCATTTTTTATATTCCATTAAAATTGTAATTATTAATGGTCATTTTCATAAGGTCATCATCATTTGTTTGATGATACACTCTTTTCTTTTTTGTGTTACGAAAAATACATTTGCTCCTATGTCCTGGCGCAATACTGACAGGATAAAAAATTATTTAATGGTTTTAAAGACCATACATTCGGCATTTAAAAAATAAATAATAATTGATTGCTAGTATTTTATCAATACATGTTAATGGCACTGCTTAGAATGAATACATATATTACATTTTTAAACATTATATTACAAATAAAATTTCTAACGCTAAGGAGGACCGAACCTACATATCTATACCTAAGTCTATCGCTTAGCAGTCGGGAGTGTTAACCACTGCGCTAAACCGACAAGTTAAAACTTGGTGAAGAAGCCATCCTCATAAGCTACAGTTCAGAAAAGTTAAAGTAACCAATTTTGAGCTCTCTTTTTCTAATTATTTATTATTATACGACGATATGTAAATGTAAAATACACAAACTCCTAACAGGAATATCAATAAAATAATTATTAAGTAAATAATTTAAATCGACTACAATTTTATTTTTAATAATATTTTTTCAATAACAATTTTCTTTAAACCTTCGTGTAACGTTTTGCTTTTTAGGTGTTTTAGACTTTTCTACAACGATTAAAACATACATCCAATGTAATTTTTTCTGAACATTTAAAATTTTTCATGGAGGTGGAACTTAGAATATTTTCCTTAAAAAAATAATAGAAAAAAATGGTTTTCACCTTAATTGTATAGTCAATTTCTCGACATTTCAAAACACCCTGACTATATTTGTAGACGTGTTTTTTTTTAAGTCTATTTTTGTACTACTGGAATAGTACCGCCCCGGTAGTGCAGCCAACGTTCTCCCAGTACTGGGCGAACCACCGGCTGTCTGTACTGGTGAGCAGTACTGGGCCAGTACTGCCCCCTTGGTGAACTCCGGCACACTACCGACATTTCCACCTGGGTTGTGTGAAAGGCGACTTTTTTAACACTTTTTTGGTATAAATTCTTATTATTCGGTAAAACGCAACTTTCCAAGTATTTCAAAACTATTTTTTTAATTCTATAAATAATTATTACTTATTAAAACCTACTTCTTTTAATGTAAATCGTAAAAATTTATTATTTTTGCGGCATAAATTGTACAGTTCTTATGAGTTAAGAGTTACATCTTTTGTTAAAAATATTCTTCAATTATTTAAACAACATATAATTGTAAAAAAAATCTTCACCAAATCGTGAAAAGTTACCATTCACTAGAAGTAATGACATAATCAATCAATATTTTTTTGTAAGACATTCTGCAATTATTTAAACAGTTTCCATTTGTTAAAAAAAATTTTTTCCCTGTAAATCGTGAAAATTTAGTTATTTTTGGGATGAATGATACAATAAATGAATTTTAAGTAAAACATTTTTTGTGAAACACAGATTTCAATTATTAGAAACAAAGATTTGGGAAGTCCAAAGTGGGTTTATGCCAGGAAGGTCATGTACGGATCAAATATTTAGCTTACGGCAAATAAAAGGAAAAAGTTTGAGAGTAGGAAAAAAAGTTTTCTGTGCATTTGTTGACCTAGAAAAAGCTTTTGACAAGGTAGATAGAAGTAAACTTTGGGAAATTCTGAA
>NC_046666.1:66878748-66888354 GCF_010883055.1 Belonocnema kinseyi | reverse complement strand
TGTTATTTACATAAATAGCACGAGAATTCTGGATCAATCTGAAAAATCTCTATCCCATCCACACACTACTCCTTTCCCCTGCCGAGTGAGTCACGCGTACCCCGAAAGGGAAATGGCTTAATGGTGTAATAATAATAATAATAAGCAATAAATAACCATTTGCTTAATCCAGAATTCATAACATCATTATTTTTAAAGTTATACATTTTCTTGAACAATTTTTTATAATTTATGGATATACTTATTTTTTAAGATCGATACGTACGATTGTACATCTTTCACAACAAATTATTGCACTTAAAATTCATTAACTGTGCCATTCACATCAATACTCTCAATAATAATATCATTACTTCGAGTGAACACTAACTTTTTACGATTTGCGCAAAAAATGATGCACGTATAAATTATTTAAATAAATTTAAGAATATGTTAAACAAATAATGCAGCGCCTAAAATTCATGAACTGTTTCACTTATCCAGAAAGATAATAACTTTCACGATTTACCCGGAATGAAATTCTATTTAAACAATTGAAAATAAGTTCTGAAATATTTGGCAAGTTGTGTCTTACCGTATAATAATCACGTAGGACCAAAAAAGTTTTCAAAAAGCCACCTTTGACATGAATTTGACATAAAACTGGTATTTTCGATTTATTGGAGTCATTTTTCGGGCACAAAACAAGAGTGTTGGGGAAGTTGAAATAAAAAGTTATTGGGTGGAAATTTTTCTGTTAACATTTCTTAAGACATTACTAAACTTTAATTATAAAAAGTTTATAACCAGTAGTTTATATTCCTATTTTTTAAGTGAGTTTTTCCTTTTAAAATTCCATGTTAATATAGACCGATTTGATTAAAATACGGATTTTCTTTCTTCAGGAACCCCATAAAATGGGGCGGGAGAATCTTTGCTCTCTAGCAAAAAAAAAAAGTTTTGGACCACCATAGTGAAGATGTTTTATTTGAAAGTTGTGCATTTTGAGCTGTCAAAAAATTAAAAACCAAAACTAGCTTTCCATTGGCTTACTTGTTTCGAGTATATGATGAATAATTTTAGGTTTTCAGATTTTTGTAAACAAACGAACAACCCGTAACAAGAATAATAATAATAATAATTTTAGAATCAGATTTATTTAAGGACATCTGAAGGTTTTGGAGAATTGTCCGTATATAAGATATATTAGTATATTCTATCTAATATAATATATAATATATATGATCTAGATAACAAGGTGTTATCTCAGTAAGACGAAATAAAAACCAAGATTTTAACTTTATCTCAGGTAATTTTCTTAAAAATTCATTTTGAACTTCAGTTCTGCTTTTTCTCTCTTGCTCAATGTTAAAATTTATAAAAATTTGAATTGCTTTCAATATTCGTATTTCTCAATATTAACCAAGTATAGTTAATTTTTTTTCAATACATTTTGATCCCGTTTCTTTGTTCAAAATGAAACTTTATTTTTCTCAGTGTCCTTCCTACTACAGTGACAGTTTAATAATTCAATTTTGAACATTTATAATTGCAGATAAAGCGAAAGTGATATATGCACCTAGAGAAGTTTATCTTCCGTATGGGAAGCATGCCCTTCTTGATTGCCATTTTAGATCGAATCCTCCACTAACAAATTTACGATGGGAGAAAGACGGCTTCCTCTTTGACCCCTACAATGTGCAAGGCGTATTTTACAGGAGAAATGGCTCCTTGTACTTTAACAAGGTAGACGAGAGTCACGCTGGAAGTTACACATGTACACCATATAATGAACTAGGAACAGATGGTTCCAGTCCCGCAATTAATGTGGTAAGTGTTTTTAGACCTGTCTCAACTCTAATTTTAAGTTTGAAAATTCATTTTAAAATAATGGAAATTGTGCAGTATTTAATTAAATTTGAGTAAAGATTATTACGGGACCGAAATTTTTACTATCTTATGAATGAATTCGGACGATTACAGATTTATGGAGTGAACAAAGACATTAAGTAACCAAAATTGTCATTTTATACATTTTAAATACGTTTAGTCGAATCTTGTTTCTTAAAAAAGTCTAGGGTTTATGTGTGTCATACAATTGGCAAAATCGCAGGGTGAATGGAAACAGTGCACAGATGCTGGATTCTATGAAAGATTTGATATCTGAAAACAAAACCTGCATCATTGAACTATTATGACCATTAACCAGTTGACAAATTTCACAATAGCTCCCTTCATTAACTCTTTGCATTTTTAGAACTAGGCGCAATGTCACCTCAATAGCAACCTATGATAGCTTCAAATGATCCTTAATACGATTTCTTTATCACTCATTTCTATATCATTCTAGAAACTAATAGACGTTTCTCATTTCTTTAGGTTGTTCAACGACCGCCAATATTTACTGTTACACCTCAACAACTTTATATGAGGAAGTTGGGAGAGAGCTTGGAAATCCCATGTGAAGCTAGGGATGGAGATCACAATCATCGACCTAACATCGTTTGGTTTAAAGTAAAATTCCAATGAATGATTTACAATTTTATTTGTTTTCTCTATACCGGAACCTTCCTTGACTCCTTAGTAGTAAGCGATATAATTGCTAGATAATGCTAAGTAACAGGTACATGAAGTTTGTGAAAGGTTCAAATGTAGTTACAATAATTATGCTTATTAGATAAATTATGGCTTTCTCAGCATGGAAAAACCTGTGTTTGATTGCCCTAAAGTTTGATCTGCAAGGTATTGTCGCTTTGAACGTTTTAGGAAAAATGGTGTTGGCATTAGTTAGTGTTGGGCAATGCTAGATATAGAAAAAGCGCATAATCTCATGGTATTTGGTTCATTCAGGTCTACATTTAATTTGTGACTGGATTAGCAGTATATTGGCCAGTTTTCATCTTTATTGTCAATGGTGCTAATTGTTTGCTTCCGAAAGTATGGCCACAATAAGTAAACAATTCTCAAGTAGTGTGGCTGCTGCAGTGATTCTTTTAAATATTCCATTTTTTATCTTTAACACATAATTTCCTGTAGACAAAATTAGGTATCGAAATAAATGTTTATTTAAAGGACGGTTCTCCCCTTCCTCCGGAAAGAACAATTATAACTGGAGGAAATCTCACCATAGAGAGAATCCAAGAACAGGATCGAGGGCTGTATCAATGTGCAGCCAGTAACGAGGCTGCTACTGTTGTTGCTGATGCAGAACTCATGGTTCTAAATGTTCCTCCTAGAGCACCTTATAATTTAAGTGCTAATACTGGCAAAAATTCGGTCACCTTGACATGGGTTCCAGGCTATGTAAGGCCGAAAATGGAATATTCCATATGGTAATTTTATAAGTATGAATCTTAAATTATGGTGATACGAATGAGATGATCACAATTATTTTGAGGAGTGAAAAATGCTTAATCTTTCTTTTTTCAATCATATAATAAGGTACAGACCCACTGATACTTCCGAATGGAGGACTATGAAGATCGTTTCAAGAAAGATTACTGAAGCTACTGTGAATAATTTGACACCTGGTCGAGAATACGAATTTATGGTGCTCAGTCAAGACAAGCATGGTGATGGCATGTTTAGCAAAGCAGTACGAGTGCTCACTGATCCTGGTATGCATATTAATTTTAGTTTTCTGTTTGTTTTTATTAAAATTAAAAGATTTAATATCATTTTTAGATTTGATGGATCGTAACGCTGCTTCTGAATTTCGAAGCGCAGATTCAGATTTCATGGGAGCACCACATAATATCAGAGTGCAGGCGACTATTGAGGGATATTTAGTAACTTGGGATCCTCCTTTAATTGGACCTGGGCTTGTGAGATTGTATATGGTAAAATGGTTCAGAGGATCATCAGATCTTCTTTATGGCAAAGCAGAAACTACAGATACATATTACCTTGGTAAATATCTTTCCCAATTTCGAAAAATCAACTAAAAGATGAGACTAATATCTTTATAATAATAAAAAAATCTCTTATTTTTTTAGTAAAAAATTTGGAAGAGGATACTTATTACTCATTTGAAGTAGCTGCTGTATCTCTGACAGACGATGTCTTGTCAAGCGAACGTTTTACGATGGAAATTCCTGCATTTCAAAAAAGCTCCCGCAACAGGGCAATTTCAATGGGGATTGTAGCCAGTCTTGGTTTTTTGGCTGCTGCACTAGCTGCTGTTTGGTGGGCGAAAAAACGATTTTGTCGTCCAGAGGATGGAGAGAAATAACGACACTTAAATTTACTTGAAAAATTTAATAGACTGTTACCGCGATTTGAATAGCTTCTCCAACCGTGTGATAGCATAGTATTGTTTTTATTACAATTCCAATGTTAATTAAGAAAACTTATAGGAAATTTAAATTCAAATTTCAAGGTTTAGATGAAAAATACATTTTTGAATTAATCATTTCATCGGAGAAGCCATCGCAAAGAATGGGAGAATAAGAGTTTAGGAAATGTTTTGTACTAATAAGTGCCTTATGACTGTAAATGCCATTTCACATAGAAGCTCTAATTAAGTTCAATGTATTTTTCAAAAATTAATATAAAGCGATTAGAATAAGTAGATTATTATTTCAATCATTATTTTTTAAAAAGGTAGCTTAAGATTTTTTATTAAAAAAAGATGAAGAAATTAACAGAGAGTGAATGTAAAAGCGAATTTTATTTTAAATAATTTTAATTCAAGCAATAGCCAATTATTGAGTATAATTAAGAGTTATTTCGAATCAAGTCGATTTTCTTTAAATTATTTCTAATCCAGATTTTTAAACAATGGACATAAAAAATGTATCCCTGTAAAATGCTACACTATGCCACATCGGAATCGCAGTTTGCCTTTTAGATTAATATTTTAGGCTTCTCATGACAAAGAAATTTGAAAAATATAAATCACTGCAAATAGAAAAAATTAGTTGGGATAGTTTAATGAAAAATTATTCTCTTTTTTCTTTTGAATTTTTTCTAAACTTTTATAATACTACATACAACAAGCCGATATATTGAATTTGTTCTTACCCATAATCTTTACTTTATATAGTCTGCGAAAAATAAGTACAGAAAAGTGTGCAAATTTTTCATTTTTATGCGAAATCCGGTAAAGTTATTCAATTTTCGAGTGCGTTGACATCACGAAGTAAATGCATTTTTCTGATAAGAACTGATAAGAACAATTAACCAATTGTATTTTATGTTAGAATACTATAACACTTAAGAAAATCTAAAAGTCACGTGAATTTGTCAAGGTTTATCTACCCTCGACAATGTTTAAGACCCGAACGACAGATATAAATTGGTTTAGGATCAAGGCGAGCATGAAATTCAATACTCGTTTTTCTTGCGAAAGAAAGTTCAATATTTTTACAGGCTTCATAAGTACTTCCTTAATCCTGGTTCGAAGTAGTGAGTTTTCAATAAGTTTACACATTGTCCTCGAAAGCTAAACAATGTGAAATCTGTATATAGAAATAAAACAACAAAAATCTTCCCATTGTATCAATTGTTGGATATAAAATCTGCCATATAATCTGTGAAAGTGCGCACATTCGTCAAGTACATATGTCATTCACAGAAAAATTTCAAGATCTTTTAAATAATGAAATGGGATATTATGTTCACATTTACAACCACATTCCTACATACAATTTTAAGAATTCAGGGGACAAAATTTTTTAATACAACATGAAAATTTCTAATATAAATATTCTTTTTTTGTAAGCTATAATCTTCCTAAGATTCTTGAAAACATTGAGAAAGATTCTTAACAATTTCAGATGTGTTGAAAAAAAATCTAGAAAGTTGTCAAGATTTTTATTTTATTTGCAGAATGTTACAAAATTTCTAAATTTCCTTAATATTCTTTTAAATAATTCGAATTTTTCCTATTTCCTGATGATACTTTCTTCTAAAGCATTAAGCTCCACATTTTAACAAAAATACAAACAAAACGGATTAGGTTAGTATTTTATCAAAATAATAATTACCATGCTGCCGTAAAAAAAGCCTTTGCTTCATTTTTTCCTAGGAAGTCTATTTTTTAAATATATTCAAAAACAAATTTTTAACTTTTACTCAATTCGTCTTCATTTTTTCTTTGTTTTTTCACACAAATTAGTATCAATCATAAAATCACATCATAAAATCGTAGTATTTTGAAAAAATATGATTTTACCCTGTATTATTCAAAATGGAGTAAAAAATTAGTTAAATAAGCCATATAGAGAGAAGCGTCAACACACTATTTTTTTTAATGGATTTAATTTGAAAATTTGGTATATGTATAGCGTTTTAAGATGATAAACTGTGAATATAGAATAATTAATGATTGTCAAAACTATACTGTAGTTCGAATGTTGAAAAATTAACAATAATTGATTTTACAGGAAGAATCTGAATCTGTTCACAATTAAACAACTTACAGATTCGAACGTTAAAAATTTAACTATGAAAGGAACGTAAACGTCCGATTAAAACGTTATACAATATTTTCATTTTCAACTTTATTCAAAATCATAAATTCATAATTAAACGCTTTTATTCAATTTAAAATTCGACTTAAATATTTCTTCAGGCTAAAATATTATCTTTTTAATCCATTCAATGTGAAACTTTTAAATATCAAATATAAAGCAACTTTTAAATATTTAACAATATTTGACTGTTCATTTAAAAGAAAGAATTATAAATCAAATATTCAAAACTAAATAATTTAAACTTGAATTGTTTGAAGTATACATTTTTTTTCATTAGAGTTTTGAATTTTGACATATAAATAACAACTGAAGATCAATTTGAAATGACTCACAATAAAAATAATTTCAAATATAATTTGAAAAGTGTTCAGGTCAAGAAACATTATTGATCGCTCAATTGTTAATATTTCTAACTTAAAATTTGCTTAAAATGATGTGTCTTAAATCAAAGTGAAGAAATTACAATATATACTTAGTTTAGCGAAGTGTGTTTATATCATCGACATATAGAAATGGACCGGTAATGCTGTGGGGGAACGGTAATGGGCTCTAGAGAGAGAAAAAACATATGAGACGTAGACCTATCCCTTTCTAGAGAAAGCTGATTAGTCGAGAATATTTTCGTTGGGTGAAGTTTAGCGCAGCACAAGACCGTGCTTTGTGTCGCGAGTGCCCCAATAATGTAACGTTCATCACACTTTTCAGAATTGATTAATTTATAATTTATTTAATTATAATTTATTGTCAATAAATATAAAAAATGGTGGTAGCTTGTGCATTTTGTGGGCGTTGTCAAGACGTTTATATGGGGATATGTTTTCATACGTAAGTAAAGTTATTGAATATAGTAAAATAAAAAATGTTACAACAAAAACAAAACCTCAAAATATGAAGTTTTGTACCTATACAATAAAAATGTTTTTTTTTATGTTATAGAAATAATGTTCAAATTTGTGACAGTTTTTACATTATTTTTAAACTCACAAAACGATTATTATTGTAGCATTTTCAATCCAAATTCAAAAAGAATTTAAGGTTACCAAGTTTTTAAAATAATCTATGTGAAACAGGTTATTTTACATGAATGTTCTTTAAAATTCAATTTATTATAACTACAAATTTCTAATGTATTATTTATCTTTTTTTTTAAATTAACCATAGAGAATATTTAGGCAATACCCGGGGCCACCAGTTCACTTGACATAGTCCTGAAATAGATAAAGGTAAGTATACGTCTCATATGTTTTTTCTCTCTCTAAAGCCCATTTCAGTTCTCGCCAAAGCGTTACCGGTCCATTTCTATATGTCGATGGTTTATATAGTAAAAATATAGTTTAAAGTTAGGTTCTAACTTGAAATTTGCTTAAAATTATGTGTTTTAAATCAAAGTGAAGAAATTACAATATATACTTAGTTTAGCAAAGTGTGTTAATATAGTTAAAACTATAGTTTAAAGTTAGGTTCTAAAATTGATTGTATTTTAGTAGTTTCGCTTCTTCATTTTCTGTACTGAAAAAAATTCAAGGGGCCTTTTGAGAACAATTCTTACCATTATAATTACACATTTACTTTCATTGGACTGGTTAACCCTTTAATAAAATAGATCAGACAAGTGAGTTAATCGGAGAATCAATCTATTTCAGGAATTTCAATGAATTTTTAAGTATAACCACAAGGATTCATGTAATTTTTAAGTATTTTAAGTTTGGTTAAAACTGATGATTCCAGATAAAATTCTGGTATTCCGGACTCTAAGGTGCCACATCTGATACGCTTAATACGCAACTTAGGAATTACATATCCCCTTTTTACATTCTCATCATAATGAGAAGATAGAATTCTTATGTGAAAATTGACTATCGCGGATTTCCTTAAATCTCCAGGTTTCGAAACCTCCTGAATACGAAAAAAAACAGGTTTCACGATAATGTTTGTCTGTCGTCGTTGTTGTTCGTATACTGCACAACTTTTGAAAGACTAATTTGATTAGATTCCGCTTTGGCACACGTTTATAGGGACCAAAGTTCTTTTCATAACGAAAATTAATTTTCTGATCAAACTATGTAACGTACGAAAAAATGTGAATTGACAAAAATTATGCATTTCAAATAGATCTACGAATTTATTATTAATCACTTTTTCATAGAAGCCGTAGTTTTTGTTTTATTCGGTAAAAACACAATTAAAAGTAAATAATTGAAATTTTAGACAAACTATGCAACATGCGAAAAAATATGAAGACAACAAGCACACAAAAAGAGTTACAAATTAGTTATTTATCTTTTTTCGACTTTTATGTGCAGAATTTCTAAAAATAAAACCAAGGATCAAATTACAAAATTTGAAAAACCGCCATAAAATGTTCCTGATGAAATTTGAAAAAAAGAAACCCACTTTTTTCTCCTAAAATATAAAAAAAAATTTTCCTCCTTTGTCAAAAATAAAAAAGAAGAACGAAAAATGAGATACACTGGCGATAGATGAACACAAAAGTGACGTTCGTTTTGGACGCTTTTATAAGAGTGTTCCTGCCAGGCATACATAGGAATTTATTGATGTTGACCATGATTTTAATTGGGATAATCTTGTAATTTTGCATAGTGAACGTGACGAGAGAAATAGAGAATTTATGGAAACGCTTTACATTAAGAAACAAAGGAATTTATCTATTAATTTAAAGACTGATTTGGACAGGTTAAACCAGAGTTATTTTGGTATGATTAAATATATTTAGCACTGAGTTTTTAAAATTTTTTTATTTTCTTTAACTTTCTCTATTTCTGATGTGCATTTTGACCCTCACCGGATGTTTCCGATATGTTTATGATAGGTTTTCATTTTGAACCACATTTGATTCTCAGGTTCCAGGAAGAGACCCGAGTAAGAATCGTTCGGCTTGAGTTCGACTGAAATTGCCCCCAATCAAGACATGCTGAAGTCGAAAAGTTCGACTTGAGCATATCTCAGTTTGGAGACGGAGACAAGACTTCAATTTATGTCTTGGAGATAAGTTTCTATGTCTTGAATACATAAATTTATCTCTTGAGTCGAATTTTTATGACTCCAACACGAGCGGTTTAAAACTTCGAGTATATGCCTGCCCTAAAAAAAGGGCCACTCTGACTGTCATAAAACCTAATCTTTGTTAATG
>NC_046666.1:66871544-66878648 GCF_010883055.1 Belonocnema kinseyi | reverse complement strand
TTTATCATTAACAAAGATTATACTACAACTTATACTTGTTTGATAATGATGCCGAAAGTATTGTTTGTTTTTACGTATTTCTAACGGCTGAAGAGATCCTTCTAGAAAGTTACAGTTCTTATATTTTTAAAGAAAATTTTTTAGGGTTATACTCGTTCAGACCCACATATTCTGAAGGTTTTCAGTAAAAATAAGTAATTTAATAATTAGAAATTTTTCATTCATCAATTTTAATCTCATTTATGAGCCGAAAAAGGTTCGACCATCTCACTCTGGACTCAGTTTTGAGACGCAGTCAGGCATCGATGGCTTGGAGACGAACTCAGGACATAACCAAGTCGAAGCATTTTACTCGGAGAGCATCGGAGTTGTTGGTGCTGTTCTTGTCTGCTTGGGTGTTTTTTATTTTTTTGTTTTTGTTTGCCTTGATAATGGTGCTGTATGAGTGCCGAAACGATGGTGTTTATTTTTTACACGTGTTTTTTATTTTTATTTGATAACAATAAAAATAAAAAAGACTAAAGAAGCAAAAAAGAGAAGGAAGGGGATTTGGTTGGTTGCCTTCTCATTTTTATTTCCTCTTTTTTATTTTTGTCAAAAGAGAAAAATTATTTGATTTTATTTTCTAGAAGAAAAAAGTGTTTTTCTTTATTTATTGTTTTGTTTCAAATTTCAACAGGAACATTTTATGGTGCTTGTAAAAAATAACATTAAAAATTAACATTTTTGGAAAAAAACACAAGTTACGAAGAAAATTAATATACGAAAGATTTACACCCAAAAAGATCTATTTTGTTATTGATTATTTTGCATGGAACGCGTAGCTTTTTGTTTTAATCGTAAAAAATGACATTAAAAATAAAAAAATAAATTTTTGGCAACACCACACAAGCTACGAAAAAAAAGTTATATAACCGTAAAAGAACTATAAAATTACTATTAATTTTTTTCGATAAAATGCGTCGTTTTTTTTTTAATTGTAAAAAAACAGTAAACAAACGTTGTTCGCCCTAAAAAGAGTTACAAATTTGTTAGTAATCATTTTTTTGTATGACTTGCAGTTTTTGTTTTAATTGTAGAAAATAACATTAAGAATAAAAAAAATAAAAATTTTTCTGAAAACCAACTCAATGTACAAACAAAATTAATAGACAAAAGTTGTATACCCAAAAAAGAGCCACAAATTTGTTATTCGTCAATTTTTGATAAGACGCATAGTTTTGGTTTTAGTCGTTCAAAATAAGCTAAAAAGTAAGAAAATTAAATTTTTGAAAAACCAACGCAAGATGCAAAAAAATGTAAATTGACAAAGTTTTTTGGGCTAAAATTTTAAATATGATACCCACTTTTTTCAAATTGTCACAACAAGGCATTGAGAATACGTCTGTTTCAATATAAATGCATATTACGAATTTTAATAATATAAATTTATTGAAATGATACATTTTTCATGGTAGCTGAGAATAAAAATTAATGCAAAATATTTTATTTGATATAATAGAGTTAACATAATGTAGAAAAGTTCGCATTTTTAACAAAATTGTGTGCGATGCACGAGATACGTGTTGATTGGTGAGAATGTGTTTGTTGAAGCTGAAGGAGCTATAACAAAAAAGAATTGACTATCACCAAAATACATTTTTCGATGATTTGACCTTCACTATTAAAAGGTCTTTGCACAAATGTGGGAGAAGTAAGTACAAAGACCAAACGCGTAGCTCGAGGTAAATACATTACCAAGCGCGAAATGAATATACTAACGAGTGCGAATCGTCAGATCCAACAGCCACGCGCCTTAGACGCGTTTAAACTTGTGAGCGATTAAGATTTTTTAATTTTGATGACAACATTAGAAACAATATTCATAAAAGGCTGCATTTCATAATAAATAAAAAATGTTATTTCTTAATTGCAGTATGATTTTGACAGAAAAAATATGCCCATTTTTTCGGGGACCAAATGTATTTTTACTGGTTAATGCGCCAATCCGAGAGAGCACTTATGTGGCTTAGCTGAGACCTCGACCACGAGACGAGCAGCTAGTCTCGCTTCGAGTGCATGGCACAATGGTTGACATATTCGTCATCGCGAACCTCGATAAATTAACGTGTTACGTGTTGAAAACTCTTTAAAAAATAGTAGGTCTATCGATTTTTACTACTGACGATTTCAGGTGTTCTTTTTTTTTTTAATTAAAAGTTTTTCTCCTTTTATTAAACAAAATATAGTTATATCTCAATTCTCAATTGAGCATACACGTGGCGGCTGCATTTTTCCGGTATCACTATGCAAAGTGTGGGTGTGAGTGAGACATATTACACATATGATTCAACTCTTTTCTGAAGCAACTTGGCAAGTTTTTTTCACTGAAAAGTGAGATTAGATTTATTATTTGCTTGATTCTATTTTTTTGATAAATTCAAAAAGTGTCGTTTTTTTATTTAGATGAAAAACACATGTTTTCAATTTCTAAAAAGTTGTATTAAATTGGAGTCGGATTTCAAATTTAACTTAAAAAAGAATAATTAAATAAAGTTAAAATTATGCCATATAGTCCCTTGGGAAAACTGCAACTGAGAAACAATGACAATGATTTTTTTCGCATTTAATTGATGGCTTATAGACATAATCATCAGAGTTAACGTTTTGTGCGATTTTTTTCAATTCTTATCTCAACAACTTGATGCCCATTTTTAAAAAACTTTGCAAACTAACTTACATTTAAATAAATTGAAAGCCTACCAGTAATCAGTCACTTCCTTTTTATTTATACTTCCGAACTCCTAACTTCGTGGAGAATATAGTTAGCCCAATTAAAAAATACCCTTCAATTGTTATCTGTCCTTAAATAAAACACCAACTCTCTATATTTCATTTGTCTGACACGTACTATGAATTTAACGTAAACAAAGATTTTTTCTTGCTTCCATATGAAAGAAAAAATTAACCCATTTTTTCTACTTTAAACTCTATCTTGTCGATATGCCAGTTTTTCAGAGTGTTTAACTAAAATCTTTATCGCAAGTAAACCGGTTTCAAATGCGCGCAACACTGACTGATTCCTTTATTCCCTTTTTTCGGTAAATTCTCTGCATTGTTGTTCGTCGTCCAAGTATTTAAATCCTAAGGATAGTTCGCGCGCAGCAGGTGACTCATATCCAATCAGAAAGCTCAAACCGAACGGCGCGCCTCACCTACACATTAATCCTAGAGTGTCATGTACGTTCCAAAATATATTGGTGTAGGTTTCTAGCATGGCGGCGTAGGTCGATGCGCGATTTGGGACGAAAATGAGTCACTTTATGATCAAACCTTTAGACAGGGTGCTTTGACCAATTGACCATTCTTTGGGAGAAAAAGATTCTTTCAAGAAGGAAAATAAGGCTCAGGGTGGTTCATAGCTGGTGGGGATGCAGCCTGTTGATGCGTCTCTTCTGCCTGTTATTGTTAAGAATGTAGTGCACTCGCCATCCTGGTCCATGTCACACGCAGATGGAGTGACTTCTGTTCCCATTAATTTCGGTGGTCCATACATTTTACGAAATTAAAAAAATCTCATTTTTGGTAGTTAAGCAGTGTGAAACACATCATCTGAAGCTCATGGAAAAAGTAATATAATTTTTTGTATGTTCTTAATCTTTTTATATTTAAATGTTAAACAAATAACTAATATTCATTAATAAATTCAATAATAAATGTAACATAAATGCAACATGAATGCTTTTTTTTTATCTAATATGGGCTCTCTGCACATTTTTTAAAAATAAATATTATGAGGCAGGTGTGTGTGATTTTTTTGTGAACAAAGAAATCTTTGAAACTGCGTATAGTGTCGTTGAAAATGCACTTTATTTTTCTTAAACGTGATTTTTATATACAATTTTAAAAGAATTTTAAGTTGATAAAAGAGCAGGGACTTAATCCGTTGATTGATTGTAAACTCTTTCAAAAATTCGACATGAAAATTAATCTGTGATTAACCAATTAACGAATTCCATTTCACATTAGGCATAATTTCAAATAAAGCCTAGGCCATGGTATGAACATGATTTTTTATTTGGATATAAAATTCTGAATTCAAAATCAAAAGAAAGAGTTTTACAGTTAAACCATATTTTTTTTACATTCTCATTATTTATGATTGAGAAAGTATTAGAATTGTCGGAAATTTGACATCACACTTTTTCAACGGATCTCCACGTTTCGAGACCCCCTGAATCGGAAAATCAGGTTTTCACGATTGGGTCTGTCTGTCTGTCTGTCCGTCAGTAAACACAATAACTCTCGAAAAAGTGAACGAATCAAATTCATCTTTGGCACACTTTTTAGCTCCTATAAGAAAGGACGAGTTCGTGAACCAGCCATTTTTATAAAAATTCAAAAATTGAGCGCATTTAGAAAATTTTTGAGACCACTTTTTTCTGAATTTGAAAATTTATGTACGGATATTTATAGTATTAAAAAGAACATACAATTTATCCTTATCACTTTTTTCGATAAAAAGAAAATTCTCAGAGTTATAGCGTTTTCAAAATTTTTTAATCAACTGAAAATCAAAATTTGAAGCCGAAACACGCACTATATGAAAAAAGTCAGGAGAAGAAAAACATTTCTTTTTGAAAGCCCTACAAGATTATCATAACCAATTTTTGGATTTTCTTCAAAACTCGAAAATTCAAATTTTGATTGCACAAAAAATAATGGAAAATAAAAAATTCCATTTTGTGGACAAACTATGCAGGATACGAAAAAAGATGAATTAACAAAAATGGTTATCCCAAAAAAGATCTACAACTTCGTTAAGAATCACTTCTTGATAGGACGCGTACTTTTTGCCCTATTCGTGAAAATAACGTTGAAAAAAAATAAAATAAAAAAAAATGTGTGGAAAAACGACGAAAGTTACGAGAAAAAAAATCCAACAAAACCTGTTTACAAATGTCTGTCGGAAAACGAGCGCGCAGCGCGAGTGTCACGATGAGAATGTGTACCTCAAAGCCTACAGAGCTTTGAGAAACTTAATCTTTAACTATACTCAATTAAGTAGACAATTCAGAATATGAAGACGCATATAAATACTGCCATCTAAAAGAGATCTTTTTGATAAAGTTTTTTTCAAACATTCCAAATGCAAAGAATAAATATCTGAGCGCGAGGTAACCTATTATCGAGCGCGAAACGTTTAATTCAACCGTCGCGCGCCCTAGGTGCGCTCAAACTTGCGAGCGAAGCGAGTCGCGCGCGATGAGAATGTGCCCGCGAAGCGGGCAGATTTTTATTTTTATAATCATTGGAAGTTTACCTGCGAGTTAAAAAAAATGACATACAGTTTTTTTGAAAATGCTGAATTTTTCGAGCGATCAGTCAAAAATTCGGTGAAAAGAAAAACAATGTATTGAGGACTTTCTTTATTATGAAGTGGTGTGAATTCTTGCACTTTCAATTGATCATAGAATAATGTGAAAATGTTGTAGAATGACCAAAGCACGGTTTTTTCTCTAAAAATTTTTAAAAATCCATATTTATAAAATTAATTTTTATAAATATATTGTCATATGTCCTGCATACATTTTGAGATAGATTTTATATAAAAAATGTAATTTTCCCATTTTTATCAGAAACAATTAATTTTTATTGGAAAAAGTCAAAAACTATGTTGAAAAAAATTCCAGCCTCACAAATTTTTTAGTTGAAATAAAACTGATAGGACGTCTTTTTATGTTAGCAGACACTTTTTTTAAATATAAAAAAAATATGAAAGGTGCGGTTTTCTTGAAATTTTTCTTTTTTATGTTTTCAAAATTCAATGAAAAATGACGATTTTCTCGAAAGCCCCATCTTTTTAAATAACTTTTTAAAAATAATTTATAGGAGCTTCACCAATTTGGAAGCCAGAATTTAAAAAAATGTTTGTATAAATTTTCTATGTATAAACTTTTATATAAACATTTTCTGTTGCCCTACTCAGTTTCCGAAAAAAATGCAAAAATGAGATTTTTCTTGAATAATTTTTACATTCTCATTAGAGAAGGTATTAAATTTGTGTCAAATTTGCCCCCCCCCCCCCCCCCACCCAGTTTTTGTGAAATGTCCACGTTTTGAGACCACCTGAATCCGAAAAGCAGGTTTTTACGAATGTGTGTCTGCCTCTGTCTGGCTGTGATCACGATAACTTGTGAACAAATTATTCTATTAGATTGGCCTTTGGTACACTCTTTTAATGTCCTAAACTGAAGGTGAAATTCGATATTAAGCCATTTTAGATAAAAAAATCCAAAAGTGAGCGCGTTTTGAATATTTTTTAAGACCACGTTTTTAAGCTTCAAAATTTCTCTGTGCTGATATTTATATTATTTAAAAAGACGAATAATTTGTACTAATGACTTTTTTCATAAAACCAAAAATTACCAGAGTTATAGCATTTACAAAATTCCAAAAAATGCATGATGTGAAAATAGTCAACAAAAGAAAATCTTTTATTTTTGAATGCCCTGCAGGATTATCATAAGAACTTTTTCAATTTTCTTGAAAAATCGAAAATTCAAATTTTGACAGCATAAAAATGTATGAGAAATCCAACAATTACATTTTTTCATTGAACAATCTCACAGTATTTCAAAGATTCTCAAATATATAAATGCATTAAAAAATGTATAAATAAATATATATTTATTTATTTATTAAGAACAGCAAAAAACTAACTTTTAGCCGCCATATTGGAAATTGCCATCTTGAATTTCGCAAAACAAACTAATAGATTTTAAAGCTTAGAGCCCACAGAAGCAAGAATTTCACTTTGTAGGGCTATATCTTTAAAATTCGAGATGATAATAATCAAATAAAGATTTGACGCAATGAAAATTTCACGTTTTGTTAAATAAACGAATATAATTATTTCATTTTGAATTGTGTTGCAATTCTGATGATGTATTTCGGATGTTCAGGAAATTTTACATCATAATTAATTGTTTTGTAATTTTTGAACAATCAATTCGGTAGAAAAAAATGTCCCTCAAAGGTGTTGTAAAATTGGACGTTGGATCCTTAGCGGGTTAAACATACGACTTTTGTCTGAAGCTAAAGTACAAATGTGCTAATAAATAC
>NC_046666.1:66869423-66871444 GCF_010883055.1 Belonocnema kinseyi | reverse complement strand
AACTTAACGATACACTTGGAACATCCTTAACATAAGTTTGATGATTCATAAAAATGACGACCGCATAAAAATAGTAGCAAGAGTAACTTAATGCAATTATTTGTATGCGGTCGACATTCTTATGAGAAATGAAATTTATGTTAAATAATGATTTGGAAGAATAAAAATGATAAAAAATCTAAATTCAAAACAATAATATTGATGTAAATGGTTATTTGGTGAAAAAAATTATGCCAAGCGGTAATTCCGAAAAAAATTATGTCATGGTTGTAAGTAATAATGAAAATGACCTTAAATGTTTATTCGGTAAAATAACAATTATTTTAAGTGGCTATTCAAAAAAATAAAAATTATGTAAAAGGGTTTTTTGGTAACATAAAAACTATGTCAAATGATTATTCAAGATTAAAAAATTATTTTAAATAGCAATTCATGAATATAAAAATCATAGCACATTCTAATCCGGTAAAATTAAAATAAGGCAAATTGGCAATTCGCATAAATGAATATTAAAGTAAATTATTTTTCAGTTATTCAAGAAAATCGAAAAGTGACCAATTCCATGTCAACTCAGGCAGAAAGGTGCAGGGTTTCTTTATTTGTTGCAATAATTCGAATATTGTCTTGTCAATTCTAAAAAATTGAATGACATTTTTTCCAAAATGCATTTTTCCCGAACAAGCGTAGGCATGCACATTTTTTATACGTGTGAATGCTTGCTCTTCCAATGATCTCCAAAAATTAACCAAATTTGAAAGAAGACACAATGGCGGCAGTTTGTTTTAAATACTCGAAACTGGATTTTCTCAAAAACAAGACATTTTCACATTTTTTTAGACATAGATAATATGTATTTCTTTCTTGGTAAAGCACTGCTTAGCGTGGAATAAAATCTGCCCGCCTAGCGGACAGACTGATCGCGCGCAGCTCGCGTTGCTCGAAAGTTTGAGCGCGCCTAGGTCGCGCGAATGTTGGTTCTCGCGCTTCGCGCTCGATAATGCATTTGCCTGGCGTTATCCGCTCGGTCTTTGTTCAAAGACTTTTTAAAACTTAAGTCAAAGCATCGGCAACAGTAATTTAGTGATTATAAATTCTCTTTTGTTAAAGCTCCTTCGGCTTTAACGAGCACATGCTCATCACGTATCTCGTGCTTCGAACTCAAGTTTATCCCTTAAATTGTATAGCATTCCCATAAATGATATTATAATTATTCATAACATGCATTGGTTTTAAAACACACGTAGCTTCATTGCCATGTATAAAAATGCCCATTCTTTAAACAAAATTTTCTTATTAAACGTTTTATTGTAACTTTTGTTGTTTTTCCATAAACTGAATTTGCTCATTTACAATGTTATTTTTATGATTTAAACTTGACACACGCGGTCTACTGAGCAGCCTTTCCCTCTTTTTACTTCTAAATTATGTCCCTAACCTCAATGATCCAGACTTTGTCAATTGAATTTTCTATCGCATCGTGGCATACATGCCATTTGTGGTGCCCTATTACTTCATCTCTTAATAATTGACTAAAAGATTATCTCAACGCGTCTAGGGTAGAGAGTCTAGTTACACTAGTAACGCGTCTAGGGTAGAGAGTCTAGTTTGAAATCATTTTTTTATTTTGAATAACTATTCGACATAGTTTTTATGTTACCAAAAAACCCTTTTATATAATTTTTCTTAATAGCCATTCAAAATAATTGTTATTTTACCGAATAAACATTTAAGGCCATTTTCATTATTACTTACAAACATGACATAATTTTATTCGGAATTACCGCTTGGTATAATTTTTTTCACCAAATAACCATTTACCTCAATATTATTGTTTTGAATTTAGATTTTTTATCATTTTTATTCTTCCAAATCATTATTTAACATAAATTTCATTTCTCATAAGAATGTCGACCGCATAAAAATAATTGCATTAAGTTACTCTTGCTACTATTTTTATGCGGTCGTCATTTTTATGAATCATCAAACTTATGTTAAGGATGTTCCAAGTGTATCGTTAAGTT
>NC_046666.1:66853044-66869323 GCF_010883055.1 Belonocnema kinseyi | reverse complement strand
GTATTTATTAGCACATTTGTACTTTAGCTTCAGACAAAAGTCGTATGTTTAACCCGCTAAGGATCCAACGTCCAATTTTACAACACCTTTGAGGGACATTTTCTGCTACCGAATCGATTGTTCAAAAATTATAAAACAATTAATTATGATGTAAAATTTCCTGAACATCCGAAATACGCATCACAATTGCAACAAAATTCAAAATGAAATATTTATATTCGTTTATTTAACAAAACGTGAAATTTCCATTGCGTCAAATCTTTATTTGATTATTTTCATCTCGAATTTATAAAGATATAGCCCTACAAAGTGTAATTCTTGCTTCTATGGACTCTAAGCTTTAAAATCTATAAGTTTGTTTTGCGAAATTCAAGATGGCGATTTCCAATATGATGGCTAAAAGTTAAGTTTTTTTTCTGTCCCTAATTTTCCGCATTAGGGCAATATTTTTAAATAAATACTCACACATGCGTGTATATAGGTGTTTTTGGTGTCGCTGAGCATGAATACGAAATCAAACCGCTGATGACGAATTCATGATCAGATTTTTTGTCACAAGTGGACTCAGGGTAAGAAACGAATGAATAGTGAATTTCGAAGAGTGAATCTAGGCCATATGTAATCCTGAAAAATACTTATTGGACTGCGACATTAACTGTGGAAAAGGCTCACCAACATGGAGAAGAGATAAGCAACGGCGATGACATCGACGTCGATCGATGGCGACAAGATATTTGAATGCTGCAAATGAAGTTCACAGAAAAAAAAACAAAAGATAAAGTTTACATGCATTTCAGGTGAAAGATTCACCGCAACAAAAATTAACCTTGCCGGATAAACTTGACATGAATCGAAGATAATTTTCGGTTTTTAACCTTGCCTGGATAATCTTTCGCCTTATAATCACTCTCCATTTCTATTCGAGATGTAGCGAGGATTGCGACGCCAGCGCTATCTATCGTCGTTTAACTTCATTAAATTGGAGGGAACCGGGGATTCCCATCTGTCCGTTGCTTTTTGCGCTTTTTGCTAAATGGTATTAAGTAAGCTTTAATTCCTCTACAATAGTCTAATTTATTTCAGAGGAAATATATCAGTAAGTACACATTTTTTCCTGTTTTCTGTTACTGATTCTACATGTTTTACCGAAATTTGCTTACTTCCGCGTCACGCAGTAGACGAGATCAGAATTATTCTCCTGACCTCGGTGAAACTTTTGCCAAAATATTTTTAATTTTTAACCGTTCCAAGTCTTACCTGCAACACATTTTAACTTTTGTTTTTTCTGTGTCGTTTTAAATCTGGTGTCCATATTTATAACTCGAATTAACTCATACATTTCCCGTTTCCCATTGCTGTTAAGGACGCCGTAGCAGACGACAGCTTTTATTCCATCGTAGGATAAACTTTCGCCAAATAGCATGTAAACTTTAACAGCAGCAAATTTTACATGCAACAAAATTTAACTTCAGTTTAGATTTCAGCGCAAAGGTAAAGATTATTCTGTTATTTTGAAAGTGCGATTTTTCCATCTGTCTAAAATGCCACCACAAGTATAAGATACCTCCTAAACTTATTCACTTCTATCTCCATAGCGGCCGACACACAGTTTTCTATTCTCCCAAAGAGAACATGTTTTCAATATTTTTAATTCCTTCGCATTGTGCCGATAACACACCTCACAGAGATATTTTTTATTCCTCAGAAGTGGTCATATTTTGATTTTATTTAATTCCTTCTAATTAGTTCACAAAATATGTGTAATAAGTTGTTTTAATTCCTTCATGCGGAATGTAAGTTCTGAAATTTTTATTCTAACCAATTCAACTCTGTCTCTCTAGAGTTAAAATTATTTAAATTGACACATTTGAATTGATTTCTTTGGTGCATTTTCAAGGCGTTTAAATAAATTATTAAAATATAAATAAATATAAATTTGAATATATTTCGAATTTATAAGTTATGTAAATATTTAATAATGAAAAATTGGTTAAATAAATGCTTTCGTTAAATTTTACTAAGTCGATAGAGAGGAATAGGATTTGCATTTTTTCTGTTCTTGTTGGGGGATTTTTAGACGGACGAAAAATCGTGTATTCACAGGAATACAAATTCATAATTTTTCTGAATTCGACTTTTATTACCGGGTAGCGTCCCCAAAAACCCTAATGTCCAAATTTTTATAAAAATCGGAATGTTTCAGTCCATTTTGGCAGCGGTATTCAATCCGCCATCTTGAATTCCGAAAATTTTAAGACGGATTCATCATTATTGGCGACGAAAACCGCCATAAGCGAATTTTTATGAAAATCGGAATGTTTCAGGTAACTTTGGCCAGCCATTTTAGATCCGCCATCCTGAATTTTGTAAACCTGATTTCAGAGTCGTCATCAGCGGCCCCAAAACCCTCTATATACATGCATCTATATGAGAATTTATTCAAAAATATTGCTCAAATACGGAAAATGAAGAATAGAAACAAAATTTGGCTTCTCGTCACCATATTTTAAATCATCATTTTGAATTGCAGAAAACAAATCTACAAATTTTGAAGTTTAGGGTACATGGACACAAGAAAACAAATCTACAAATTTTGAAGTTTAGGGTACATGGACACAAGAATGTCACATTTTAGAGTTGTAGCTTCACGAATTCGAGACGACCATAATCAATAAGGATTTTATGCCGTGAAAAATTCGTGTTTTTTTTGTTAAATAAATGTTTGAATTTTGTTGCGATTGCGATGAGAATTTTCGAAAGTTCAGGAAATCTTTCATAAGAATTCAGTGTTTTGAAATTTTTAAACAATCGATTCGGTAGCAGAAAATCTCGCTGAAAAAAGTGTTGGAAAAACGGACGTTTGGTCTATAACGGCTAATTTAATTTTAATGTACAAGACCTCATTTCAATCCTTGAAAGTTGGTTTATAATTCTATTCATGTTTTTATTGAATATGTTTAGCAATATCTTTAATTTAAAAAATGGTTAACTAAAAATAACTGTATATATTATTTCTGAATAAAATCATTTTCATAAAAACGTGACTATAGAATAGAATAGAAGAGTATAGCATGAGCTTTTGCAAATTAAAATTGATCCTAAATGCCTAAAAGGTAAAGAAAAACACAAATATGCGACCAAATCAAAATAAAGTAACATGGTATTTCGGACGAATAAAAATGATGTAAAATGGCAATTAGAACAAATAAAATTATGTTACATAGGGATTTGTGGTCAAATAAAAATTGTGTTAAATAGTGTATTGCGGAAGAATAAAAATGATATAAAATGACAGGACTGAAAAATATAAACTAAAATATAATTGAGGGAATATTTATACGCCTCAGTAAATGCTGTACCCATATATAATTCTGTCGAGTAAAAAGAATTTTAATTATCAGTATTGTTCATTTAATTTTTTAAGCAATATATCCAAGAATAATCCAAGGACTCTGTCATTTCGCATTATGGCTACAAGTTTTCCATGTTAAAAATATCAAAGTTTTTCTCCTAATATTACAAATGTATGGTGAAAATTTCAAAGACAATTAATGCTTTATGAGTACAAGTTAGCCATTTTAAAAATATCAGAGTTTTCCTCCTAAAATAAAAAATGCATGGTGCAAATTACAAAGGCAATTTACATTCAATACTT
The DNA here is from genome assembly GCF_010883055.1 of Belonocnema kinseyi. Classification (NCBI taxonomy): domain Eukaryota; kingdom Metazoa; phylum Arthropoda; class Insecta; order Hymenoptera; family Cynipidae; genus Belonocnema; species Belonocnema kinseyi. The sequence goes on along the minus strand of NC_046666.1, from coordinate 66,865,668 downwards.
TAGAAAAAGAATATATACATGACACTAAATCCGAAGGTGTTACTTTTTGATCCAAAAGAACATGAAAGCATTGCACAATGAAAAATCAATTGACATGTATGTAGAAGGATGTGAATATTGTACTTTTCTTTTATGCTAATTTTTTTTAAAATAAGTCATTTAATGTTGCTTACTACAACGACATACAAAACTTATTTGATACAAAGACCCCATTGTAATATCTCGAGATGATCCCTAGCCTGGTACGAATTCATTTCTGTACAATTCTCATCTGATTAAGAACGCATCCATTAAATGATCTAATAAAAATTCTTCCATCGTGAGATATGATTTCCGCATGACTAATATATTATTATTCCTTTTTAGTAAATATTCTTGAATTTATTCGCTATTGTAACTTTAAAATTAAACATATGCAGCTTTTAATTAATAGTTTCTTTTAGTTGAAAAATGACCTTACAATTTTAATGGTATTTAAAAACGCAGATAAAAACTGTGTATAGATAATCCTAATTTTGTAATCTGCGTACTTTGAACTTTTTTTGAAATATACTTCATACTTCAAGTATGATGGATTTAAGCATTAAAGATTGTATTTTGTAAAAGACCCTATCCTTTAATAAACATTCACCCATCATGATAACGATAAGTTTCTCTTTTATCATTTTTACGCATATATACTTTTAAGTTCGATTATATTTATCTTGATCAATTCGATCACCAGCCAATTTAAACATCCCAAGGAGTGTGAAAACTGCTTCAGACTCTTTAGAGAGACTAAATGTACTCATTTATTTTTGGTCAGTTTAGAATGCCTACTAAGAATACCCACCTCCAATATTCCATTCTACTCTTCAATGAAACCTTAAGCCACTCTTTTACAGCGCGCGCATTCGTGCTGACTTTGCTGACTTTCAAAACTTGAAGGAACCCTTAATCTATTCTGCGAATACAGCAGGTTCATAATAATAAATTCAAAGTTAATGAAATTACTACTACTGATCAAAAACAGGGAAGTGTTACAGTAACTATAATAAGGATCATTTTGAATAAGAATTTACATTAGTCAGATGCGATTTTCAAGGAAATTTCTTTATGATTGTGGAATATTAATTTAGTTTTTGCTCCATACTTAATCTGAAGGTATCAACTTAGCAGCAACAGAATGATTTAAGAATGTAGCAATCTCGTTTCCACATATTTACGTATCAACTGAATACCACTGCAACAAAAATAATGCTTTGAAATTTACTGAGTCATATTTCCAGTTAACTGTTAGGATACAACATTCTTCAGAAAAATAAGTTTGGCTTCCTTTTGAATTTACGAATTTTAAATATGATTAATTGAATATTGTAAATAATAAAATTGGTCTTGTTTATAATTAGTTCTCTGAAAATTACTGGTGAACTATGAAGATTGTCGAAATGAAAATACAATAAGTTACAATAGCCAGACTACTCATTGTAATTAATCGACCAGTGACTTTATGTACTAAGAATGATTTTTGTATTCGTTATTCGCATTTTATGTATATGTCTCATCTGTACAAATGTATTATTCGATTCAAATGGCCTTGATACGAGTTTTACTCCTACAATCATGATGATGACACGTGGTCAATACACAGATTGACGAACACAAACATTTAATATATATTAGCTATGTTCGCAATGGAAATTCAACTCTTCATTCGCATGATATTTAATATTGAAAAATTACATTATATTGAATAGTAGCACTGACCTACAAATGATATTAAAATATATTCTCATTATTATTTATATAATAGTTAATAAAAAAATCGATTGGTTTTCATATTATTACCACAAAAAAAACTATAAAAAGTAGTTATTTCGATGCAAGTGTAATAAATCTACATTTTTTTTCAATCAACAATTTCGCAATATTTCAAAGATTCTGAAATATATAAATGTATTGAAAAATATTATTAAATTGATTGCAAAATAAAGAATTTTCAAATACTCAACTAAACACAAAAAAATGAACACGCTAACTTCACGCAAAACAGAGCCTTGAGAGAAAAGCTCACCCTGATTAAATGATACTTACTGAAAAACTATTATTGACCTGAACAAAAAGGACTGATTAAAACAATAAGCAGAAAATGATTAATTGTAAAGTTAGTTTAGATTTAATATGGCATCAACCAATCACACGCAACTTACCATCGGCCCAATTTTGTTGCGATAACTTTTGCTCTAATTGCGTAATGCATAATGTGTAATGTCTAATCGATTATTTACAATCGAAAGTTTGTAATCCGCTGTAATTTTTTTAAACTTACAAGTAATAGATTTTGTTAAGCGTAAGAAATGTTTCATTATTTGTGAAACTGCATCAGAGATAAGCAGCTTATTTGATCGTTGATTGTTTTACATCGGGTTTTATTGTGATTAAGAAATCCACATTTATGCGCCAATTATAATTAATCGTTCAAAATGTTCAATTTAAACACTTTCACTAAAAAAAAATAACAGCGTAAAATACTTTATATCACATATTTTTTGCAGTAACATTATTAAGTAAATTATCGAGCCTAACATATGAAATCGCACCCAAACAGTTCACAGGCTTTAATCACTTCAATTGCATTTTTATCTTGTATCACAATTAAATAAAATTAAAAATATTACTGTTTGACTAATATGAATAGTTTCAAAACATATTTTTACACTATTTACTGTACAATATATATTTTTTTAATCTCGCTGTCTTCAGTCTATAGTTAATTCGCATAGCTTGTTGTATGGATACCTCTTTCATGTAGAACAAATTTAATTAATTTACCTGCTGAACTTTAATCATATAACCGACATATACGTCTATTCTCAAAAGTCTTTGCTGATTGGTTAGCGATTGACAATCGAGGAAGTATTCTTAAATGAATCATTAAACGTGAAAAATATTTCTTGTAGTCCACACCAATCTACTATGCGTTTCTTATTGGAAAAGGAAAATTATTTGTAATTTAATATTGCATTTCGATAACATTATTCATCGCCCGAATAATGTTTAGCACATACGCAATATAGCAAATAAACTTATCACATATTTTTTCATCACAGATTGAATGCACTTAAATTTGTTGTTAAATTTTTTGCTGTGTGGTTTCACAATAGTAGGCTTTTACAAGGAAAGTCTGATTTTAAGAAAAAATTATTGTCATTTTCCGAGAATTTTAAATATGAAAGGTAGAAGGGCAACGAACACATTGGCCCGATGGTCAAGAAGTCACTGTGCAGTCTTTTGAGAGATAAGATACATTTTATCTTTCAGAGACGAGGAGAGTGGATCTGCTGGGTTCTTGAGGGGTAATCGTTAATTGAAGAAATAAGACGCCTCAGTTCAGAGTGCACATGCTGAAGACACGAAGACCCACTCGTTCAGAGAGCTCATCGACGCCATGAGACCCTGGACAAATAAAACCATCTTTTTTGGAGTTCTTGGACTGATATTTATGTTCATCGGAGGTTTATTTTGTATCTACTGGCCCGTGATATTAGACGCTGTATTGCACAAGGTAAGAGAAATTCATATCAGGGCAATGTTCATTTATACCTTAATTTCCGTTACAATCTTAAAAAGTAAACACTTGACATCGATACACTTGGAATCACAGTAAGTATGAAGGTTTCTTTTTTGCTGGAACGGTATTAATTTTATATGAAAATCTGCATCAATATAAAGAAACAAAAGACTGTCACATTCTTGAATCATTGTTTTACATATAAAATTGATAGCATCAGAATTAGTGTCTAGGTATCCATTACTTCACACAACTGATTCTTATACGATAGTAACTAGAGATTATTTCTTTTATTTATTTGCATATTTACAGTCCATGAAGATGACCATTTTTGTTTCTATTAACTAAAAAAAATCTATTAAAAACACAGCGTAAATTGAAAGACACTATTTGACCGCCATCACTGTTGTTTACGCCGCATTGTATATTTAGGAACTGGTTTTGTCACCCACTTCAAAAAGCTATGACATTTGGAAGGACTCCAGAAACTTACCAGTGAATTTGAACTTTTACTTCTTCAATTGGACCAATCCGGAAGAGATTACAGTGCCAGGGAAGAAACCAAATTTCGTGCAGCTAGGACCCTACAGTTTTATGTGAGTAACAGATGCTATCATCACAGTAAAAAAAGTTATTTTCGACTTAATTTCAGATTTAACTTGAATTAAGAAAGTAACTAGATTTAAGTGTACAAACTGTCTTGTATAAAGCACTTAGTTAGCTTAAATAGAAAATAAGTATTTCTTGACTGAAATTAATTCAAATATGCATCTAACTTTCAATATGCAGTTATAAAAGTAAGTTGAAGGAAACCTGAAATAACATTTAAGGCTTTCGTTACTAAAAATTAAAAAGTATTCTCCTCATATTTTTAGTGTAAGGTTACATTCGTCAATCTTTATGGTTTTTAGTGAAGACAACGTGTTCTACTTCCTTATTTATAAAACACTTTAAAATATTCTATAAGGATAAACTTGATCATTTATGTGATTTCATATTAGGACTCACGGGTCCAGGGGTAAGGGAATCCATACTTTCAATTTTAATACTGTCTTAATTTTAGTCCTTTACTACCTGAATTTCAGTATTTCTGTTTGCCTACTTTAATGTTCAAAAGCACATTCTTAATTTTAAATTCCATGTGCTTCTTTTTGTTACACCTTAAAATAAGTCAAATTTTACGCTTGAATTCCGTTTTTTATGATCCCTAATCATATTATAAAAAGTCAAAATATTTTTCATGTTTGCTTATCATAGAGAAACTCATCTGCATATTTCTATTATTGACCTAGTAACTACAGTATTTGATTGGTCAAATTAAAAACTCATGACAAGTATAGACTAATAATGAACTTAATAACGATATGCAATAAATGAATAAATGGTTAACCTCTGGATATTGACATTTTCATGAAGAATAAAATGACTTTTATTAGGCTAGTCTGTGTGGGTGCCTATTGAGTCTTGAATAAGTAATTGCTTAATTTTATAATTACGTTCTTAGTCATTGGTTTATTCCTTCAGACTCGAACCTCGTTTGCATCTTTGAATATTAGAAGTATTTTTCTTTATGCATATAGGTATAATAATTATATAACAATGGCTTGTTCAGCTTTAAACAAAGCAACAAAAGATTTCCATGCAATTTTTTGTTCATTATGATAATTTTTCCTTTAAAAAAGGTATCTTTTAGTGAAAACGAGTAATTAGGTATATCACAAGAATACAGTTTCAATATTCGTGTGTAAAAGAATGGAAGCATACCCATCCCTTATTGCAACGTGTTTTCTTTATTTTTTGGCAAGTAATTACTAAATACTTCATATAATTATCAAGATTAAACGTTACAATTACAGTAGTAAAGTTATTGAAAGATGTCTTTGGGAAAGAAAATTGTCATGTGTTCTAAAGGTAGACGAATCTTCCAAACGTTTACTCACCAATTCTCATGTCAATCTTAATCCTTATATTAGATCATGAGGTCAAATAATCTTTCATAAGTTATTTTTAACCTGTCCTTTGACATTCAGAAATCGATATTTCGTGACTAGTAATGTAATACCAAAAATGTTAAACAAAATTGCCGTATTTTTTTTTAGTGAAATCAGAGAAAAGGTAAATGTTACCTTCCACCCTGAAAATGGAACAGTTAGTTATTTCCAACGAAAGTTCTGGCATTTTGATAAAACGAAAAGCAATGGGAGTTTGGACGATAATGTCACGCAGATCAATGTCGTAGCAATTGTAAGTATAACATTTTTTTAAATATTATATTATTTCTAACTCTCAGCTTTGTCTAGATTTCAATATTTTTAGTGACTAAAAATATAAGAGTGAATAAAAAAAATCTTATTTCTAGACGGCAGTTCGCAAAGTATTGCAACTAGCTCCTGTGTTTCAAGCCAGCATATCGCATGTAATGGATCACTTTAGAATGAACATAAATATCACAAAGACCGTCAGCGAGTTAATTTTTGAAGGCTATGTAGATGAACTTATTCGTTTGAAAAGTGTAGTCTCGCTTCCAGATGATGATTCTCCACCTTTCGATCGTTTTGGCTGGTTTTACATGGTAAACTATTGCACTATTCTACTGATTAGAAAACTATTAGTTTCATAGAAATAGTCTTACATAATTTCGATGAGCCTAGCCCTGATCACAAAAACAGTCGCATTTGCTAATTAAAAATTAGCATAGGACTATTAAAAGATGATTTTCATTGGAAACTGTGTAGTCATATAAGCCAGGGACCTGACCAGTTCCTCTATTATATTTCCAACAAGAATATCCTTCTCTTAATTGGTAATGAATGAAATGGGTCACACAAGAGCAGAGCGTAGTGAATGAAGAATGAAAAGTAATAGACACATTGTGTGTTGATTTCTGTCGATATATTGTTAGAATAATAATTTCATTTGTTATATTATCAAATGTTTCTACTTTTATATCATTTTATGGATCTTTGAATAAATGTTTGAAGAAAAACAATTTTTGGATTCTAGAGAAACGCATCGACACAGTTTGATGGTCATATGAATATGGAAACGGGAAGAAATGACATTTCCAAATTAGGAGTTGCAAGATTATGGAATTATAAAGACACTATGAAGTATTACAAAACTCCGTGCAACTCCGTTGAAGGAAGTGCTGGGGAATTTTGGCCACCACTAAGAAAATTCGGTGACTTTTCATCACCTTATCGTAAAGATGATATTAGTTTATTCAGTGCAGATTTATGCAGGTATGTTCATGAGATTGATAACAAAAATTAAAGACCCTTTCATATGGTTTCCTAACTAAATATTTTTCTGAATAACAACCCAACACCCGTCGCTTTATCAGAAAGCAAATCAGAAGTTTTTTAAAACGTATTGATCCTATAATTAGATTTGACGCTGTTGTATATCAGTTAGATATCACTTTACTTTCGTTAGTAATCCTAAGAATCTCTACAAATTTGTAAGGTTTCCTGCTTTATGTGCATACATTGAGTATTTATTTGTGACCCTAACTTGACAGGTAGCAGAACATTTTTATATTATTTTTGAATTTTATGTTATTGAATAATTATTGTTTTTGTCTTAGACCTTTGACGTACGAGTTCATGCGGGAAGTCACACATAAAGGTATCACCGGTTACCAATTTGCGCTGGATCGCAAATCTCTTGGTAACGACACTAAAAAACGTTACCCCCACGAACAGGCCAAGTACTTTGAGCCAACTACAACTACGGAGGATTTTTTCTCAGCCGAGCCTACTTCTCAAGCATTCAAAGTTGAGGAAGATCCAGATGTGGTGAACATTGGTCAGTGCTATTGCAATGGAGAATGTAGCCCTATGGGTGTCATGAACGTCACCGCCTGTCGTTATGGTGCACCAGCATTTGTCAGTTTACCTCATTTTTACAAAGCTGACCCCGTTCTAAGGGATCAAATCACGGGAATGAATCCTAAAGAGAAGGACCATAGTTTTTATATCACGTTAGAACCCGTAAGTCATTTCAGACTATCATTCCTAGTTTACGATACTCAGTTTTAAAAACGGACAAATCAATATTTTTCTTATTCTTTTCAGACTTCAGGTATTCCCTTAGATGTCTCTGCGAGGTTACAAATCAATATATTGATGCAGCCATCAAAATTGGTATCGTAAGTACCTTTCCACTATAATTAAATTGAATTTTACCAATTGACCTTTTAATCTTTCTGATTAAGCATTTATTTTAAGATATGGAGATAGATTAGAGGATTAAATTTTTTAATTTTTGTATATACAATTTTGGAGAAAAATCGGTCTAACTGTGATTTCAACCTTTTTTTAATCATTCTTTTAATTGTTATTTTTTTAAATTATGAGATCATTCAGGTTAGAATTTGTATCTCGAAAATCTTCCACTTTACAAATTTTTCAATTTAGATTTTAATTTTTAAGTGTACATTTTAATTTAGAGAATTCTAAAATGCAGTTTCAAGGACTTAAACAAATAAAAAATTGAATTAAGGACTGCAGTTTTAAGGACTTAAACAATAAACTGTAATTTTAGATTTAAAAAGTGAATAGTAATTGATTTTTCAAGACGAAACTAGTTAAAATTTTTAGAATCTCCAGATTTAAAAATTAAAAATTAAACTGTTTCAATTAGAAAGTCTTGATATTTAAACAGTCCGATTAAAATTCTATAAACTATTTTCAATTTTAAAATAACTTTAAAATAATATCGATGGGTTCTACGAAGAATAGGCTATCTTTTTGTTACCGTTAAGAATTAGGCTAACTTCATTTCGTATGAAATTTATTAAACACGTAGAAGTGTTGAAATAATAAAAAATCTTTTAAAATTTCTTGTTTTGAAAGTTATAGGAGCCTTAATTACCTTATAAACTGTAATGCAAAATGCTGAAGCTTTGAATCGTTGGAAATATTTGGAAAAATAATACGTTATTTATTCCCCCTGAAAAACTTAGATACATGGAGTTAGCCTAATTCTTAACTGTAACAAAAAGATAGCCTATTCTTCGTAGAACCCATCGATATATTAATAATTAAAAGCTTTTATTAAATTCCAAATATTATTCCAGTCGTAAATACTCCATATTTAAACCATTCAATTTGAAAATTTTTAGTTATGAAAACTAAAAATTAATTAATATTTAGAAATATCTGCCTCTTCATTTAAAATCAGTAATTATAATTATAAATTATATATTAAAAACTAAACAAAATTAAAACTAAACACTAAGCGTTACAATATAAATTTTTCTATTTAAAAAAATTGTAATAGGAAGTCAGGTTGTTGAATTTTGATGTATAAATAACAATTGAACACCTATTTTTATTATTAAAAAATCGAGTAAGCTAAAGAGATATTTAGAAGCTTTAAAAAAATTAAATTAAAATTTGAAATGATTTGACATAATTTAAATCAAGTGTCTGCGTGTACCAACAAAATACAGATTTTGCAGATTTCGAAATAAAATTTTAAAAGGTTTATGAGAATTTTGAAAGGCTTTAGAAGAATAAAAAACATTTCCTAAAAAAATTGAAAATGATTTTTTATTTTAAAAAGTTAATTTTAAGTGAATATTTAAAATGATTGAGAAAGATTTGCAATATGATCAAAAATGAATATGGAAGATTTGAGGAAATTTGTTTAATTCAACAGATTTTTTTATTTAGGAAAAATTCGAATAATTTTAAATTATATTTATAACTAATGAAAAAATTTCAAAAATAATTAAAAATTTGGAAAAGTGTAAAACAAGATGCAGATGTTTCAAGATTTTGAAATAAATTTTTGAAGCATTTTAAGGATTTATAAACTATTAAAATGAAATTTATTTATATTTTAATTTAAGAAGTGTTCAGTTTATGAAAAAATTTAATCGTTCCATTTTTAATGTTTCTAGCTTATAATTGCTTAAAATTATATAATTTTGAAATTTTTTAATTAATTAATTTATTCCTTAATTCACAGAATTGAAAATAATAACGTGAATTTCTGTTCTTGGAACTGATTCTGAATCTTTGAATTCTACATTTATAAAAGATTAAAATTTTTAATTTGGCAGTTTAAATGCATGTTATTAAACATTTCTCACTTTAAAATATTAGTAGCTTCCATTTTATACGTGTAAATTATTGAGTCTATGATTACAAATTTATTGAATTAAAAAACATTTAAACTTAAATTTTAAAAGTTTAAAATTCGAGAGCTCCATTTAAAGTGCTTTCATTTACAGCTCAGTTTTTTTACTTCAAATTAAAAATTTGTTAGCACTAGAGACCGATTTTTGAGTTCGATTGGAGTCCGATGTAAAATTTCACCCCCCCCCCCCCAGTTTTTGTCGAATGTCTACGTTTTGAGACCTGCTGATCCGAAAAATAGGTTTTTCGAATGTGTTTGTAAAGTTCTTCATATTACTTGAAAAGAAAAATGTTACTTTTCGATAGCCCTATATGATTATCATATCAACTTTTTGAATTTTCTAGAAAAATTGAAAATTCAAGTTTTGACCACACAAAAACTAATCAAAAATCAAAAATTGCATTTGGCGGTCAAACTATGCAAGATAGAAAAACAAAAATGATAAGACAAACATTCTGCACCCAAAAAATATCGACAAATTTTTTATTAATCACTTTTTTATAGGTCACGTAGTTTTTGTTTTGTTTATAAAAAAAAATTGAAAATACAAAAATTAAATTTTTCTACACACAACACAAGCTAATAAAAATAAATAGATAACGTTTTTTCACCGAAAGTAGAGCAAAAAATTTTTTTTGAATGTTTTTTTTTTTACATTCTTGTCAGTGAAGGTATTAGATATGTGTAAAATTTGACAACCCCCACCTCCCCCCCCCCTGTTTTTATCAAATGTCCACATTTTGAGACCCCCCGAATCCGAAAAATAGGTTCTTACGAATATGTTTGTCGGTCTGTCTGTATGTATTTATGCCTGTCTGTCTGCCACCACGATAACCTTTGAAAATATTAATCTATTACATTGACCTTTGTGACACTCTTTTAGTGTCCTAAACTAAAGGTCAAGTTCGTTAGCCAACCATTTTGGATAAAAATTCAAAAAGTGAGCGCATTTTGAATATTTTTGAGACAACTTTTTTCAAAATTCAAGAATTCTCTGTATGGTTATTCATAGTATTTAAAAAATTGAACAATTTATCCTAATGACTTTTTTCATAAAATTAAACATTATTAGTGTTATACCATTTACAAAATTCCAAAAAACACGAAAACGGATTTTTAAACCAAATAACGGACGATATGGAAAAATGGCAACAGAAGAAAAAGTTTGATTTCTAAAGTTTAAATCGTAAAGAAAACATTGGAAATGAGCAAATTCAGTTTATGGAGGAACGACAAAAGTTGCAATACAACGTTTAATAACAACATTTTTTTTTAAACATGCGCATTTTTTCAAGCGGGACAATGAAGCTTTGTCTGTTTTAATACCAATGCAGGTTACGAATTATAATAATATACATTCATGGAAATGATATAAAATTGCAGGGATAAACTCGAGTGCGAAGCACGAGATACGTGATGAGAATCTGTTCGTTAAAGACGAATGAGCTTTAACAAAAGAGAATTCACAATAACCGAATTACTATTGTCGATGCTCTAGCCTTTAGTTTTAAAAAGTCTATGCACAAGGATCGAGCGCAAAGCGCAAGATAAATATGTTATGAGGCACGAAGCGCGAGAACCAACAGTAGCGCGCCCTAGGCGCACACAAACAAAGTTTTGTGTTTGATTACAGCGGTCACTCCAGATATTTTACTGTTCAAAAATGATTATTATTATTAGATTTATTTATATAGATTTATTTATATATATATATATATATATATATATACACAGGTATATAATAGCAGTTATTAAATTTTCAGGTTCATGAAGGAACTTCCCACGATATACTTTCCAGTATTTTGGTTCAGTTTGAGAGCTGGAGTCCCTGATGAAATGATTGGATCGATGAAGATGTTAGTAATGACTCCTAGTATAATGTACTACAGCAGTATTGGAATGCTCTTAATCGGAGTTTCACTCATTTTGGCCACTGCAATCATGTGTTACTGTTCTCAAGGCAGAATGAGTTTATCGGTGAGAATAAAATCCATATTTTTACTTCTACCAAAATCACTTTAAATAATTATAAAAACCATCGCTAAATATTCACAATTCAAATATATATTTTCTGCTTCAGACGCCAGCGTCCAGAATATCAGTTACGTATCCCAGCAGAAAAACGGAATTGGTGTATATGGATAGAACTGACAATGATGATCCACAAGTCAAGAGTGATCGACGTTTATATCCAAAATTATAGTTCTAGAGCTAGAAAATGGAAACTATTTTCCGATAACTCACTTCCAGTTAAATAAGCTTAAGCCTGTGCGAGTAAGTGATAATCTTGCAACTGTTTCGCAAGGAAAATCGTTATTATAAATCACGATATGTACAATTGTACATGTATGTATATATTTTTCTTGTTTGCTCTTTGTCAAGTTTCTTGCAGAACTTAAAGAGTAAATATTTTTCCATTTTAAGATTTTCATATGATTCTGAATCAAGACTGTGATGAAACGAAATATTTTTAAAACTTTCTCGATTTTTTAAATAGATTTTTGATAAAGAAGCATGTACTGAAAGATGCTTTTGTAAACACTAATGAAAGTGCAATGGAGTTTTGTGTGATATCAAAATAATTTGATAATAGGAAAATTGTGAATAGAATTTAAAGGTGTAAAGCGAACATATCAATTTTACCATAAAGTGCTCCAACGTAAACTAAATAGTTTTTGTCAAGACAACGTAGTGTTTAGAAGAACGTGTCTATCGGGGACCAAAAAATTATTGCTTGCCTTTAGTCTATATTTAATAGCTCTATTGCTCAAAGCTATCATATTAGTGCTTGTCAATTAAATTATGGTAAAATTAACTACATGACTGCAATAATAATAAGTAAGGTTTAAAAATAATAGAACTAACCAAACTGCTTATAAAAATCAAAGCTCACTATAGAATAAGTAAACTATAAGTCGATTCAATTT
>NC_046666.1:66848236-66852944 GCF_010883055.1 Belonocnema kinseyi | reverse complement strand
ATCAAATTTATATTAGACAAAATTAGAAACTTTACTCTTAATTTAAATGTTATCACTGACTACTTGTAAGATTTATGGTTTCAATTATTGAATGTTTATAAAATTTTATAAGCAGTGAATTCCGTCGTAATTAATGCTGTCAACAAAGTTCATATCAATAATGTGCCATACCATTTACTAGCTCATTATTTTATTATTAGTAATATCTTATAACCATTAAATAAGATCGTATAATATAGAGTTGTTACCTTTAGAATTGAAAAGTTTCTATGATCAAATGATCATACATAACCAGTTTTCAAAATTCTGTTGATAATTTTGTAGAGGTACACAATTTAAAATAGTCAAACTTTATAAAGTATTCATTCAATTAAATATACCAAAGAGTACTGCATCGTTCATATGGAACATCTGAAAGTAACAATTCTAACAGCATTTTATTTTCTAAGTTAAGGCTATGTGACGAGTGGGTCACGTGACCAGATTCCTACCTTACCAGCGCTTTTCTTATTTCCTAACTTATTTTTACACGAAGCACCACATTGAGTGTAAGATTTAGGATAATAAATAAGAAGCACTAAGAAAGATAAGTCTGGTCCTAAATTTTGACAATTATGCAAAAAGCAACAACAAAAAAACATTATTTATATAAAAAAAACGTTTTTCATAATTATAAAAATGTCGGACCACAGCCACCTTTCTTAGTGCTTCTTATTTATTATCCCAAAATTTCAACTCGTTGTGGTGCTTCTTGTGAAAATAAGTTAGGAAATAAAAAAAGTGTCGTTAAGGTAGGAATCTGGTCACGTGACCCATTCATCACATGGTCATAATAAATATATATTTTTCAAGTTCGACTCCTTCTTGGATAGAATAAGGTGAAAAAGAGCATATTCAAAGAAAAAAATTGTCCAAATTACAACAAAACAAATTGCTCAATTACAATACAATGGATGTAAATCAAATAATTTTTCATCATATTTTCAACTAATTATGTGAATTAGTTGTTAAATAAATAAATAAGCTGTTTAAATATTACAATAGATTTATTACTTATATTAAAGTAATTTGTTGAAAGAAGTGTGAAAATTATAATTGAATTCAAAGTTTTTGCTATCAGAGTGTTTAAACCAAGTAGAAAACTTTCTTTTTATATTTCCCAATGATGCAGCCAGAAGTAGTGCCAAATTTTTCTTTATCTTAGCATTGTTGTTACAATAGGTAATGTTTTGTCCATTTATCGGACGAAGGACTATTGTTTTTAGTCGAATGCTTACTTTGTTCACATCAATCTTTATATGTCAAGAGCGTTTACTTCTCAATCTCTCTTGTAAAGCTATTTGTATAGTGGCTTTTCATGATTTCATAGTTGTGCAGAATTTTTTTTTGTCAAACATTTCTTTAGCAATCCATGTACGTATATATAAGTTGTGGGTTTTCGATTCATATTCAGGAAAATTCCTCGATTATATACAGATACACTCAAATAAAATGTAATATGGTATAATTATTATATGTAAACGTAAACATTGCTCTCGATATTTTAAAATAAAAATAAATTCAGCAGAGCAATAAAATTCTGACTTTGTACATCGTTTTTAATAAAGTTTTTATTATTTTTATTACCTCTGAATACATTTTTTATGAAAGCGTTTCATAATTCATTTGCAATTACTGTCTCAAGTAATTGCCGTAAATAACTCGGTTTGTAAATTTATTGAAGACAATATGCATAATTTTATTTATCTTGCTATAGATACGTCGCAAAAAATCCCAGAAAAGTTTTAAATTGCATCAATTTTACGATTGCTAAAATTAAATACTTTTTAGGTGGAAATTGTACACCTTCATCGTTTGATACAAAAACAAACAAGCATTGCAATAAAACCCACGAATCTCATAAATGTTTTGCATTATTTTCGTGAGTTTGCAATGCATAACATCAAAATTATTAAATGAAATAAAGCAATTGTAAGTATGGACTGATTATTTTAAGTATTTTAATGTAATACAGGTTTACTAGAACAAAACTTATCAACTATATATGAGGACAAGGTCGTCTAATAGATAAGACTTAGCGACGGTCGCTATAGTACCTATAATCACCAACAATCTGCGAATTAAAAAATTTAGTCTGCGCGAATAGATAAGGTACAAAATTCTAAAGTGGAATGAAGTCATCTTTATAAATTTTACATTCAAGGATGTTAATTTTGTCCGAATTAATGAAGAATGATCTTACAGACAGAAAACTTTATCGTTGTTACCACCAGGAATAATTTAAACAGACAATATTGTAAGATTTCAACCCTAATTTAGGACGGGTATCCATGCTTTTAAGTTATTCATAATTTGAGTTATTGTTACTATTATTCAGATTCTAATCAGAGAGCGACCTACCTCAACCACTTTTCTAACGCGTTGTTTCTCGGAAGTAATCAAGAACAGATTTTTAATTTATCCTTGAATCCTTAAATTGTCTCAACCAGATTATTTGTCCTTATTCTTTTACAAAAATATCTGATCAACCATAAGTCAGCATTATAAAATATCGTCTTATCCCGAGTGAAAATATTTGGTCTTATTTTTGTCTTGAATGAAAAAAATATTACTCTTTACATTAGGACTAATTTTAGATGAACAGCCGCGATTTTGTCATTTTTGAACTTTCTAAATTTCCCAAAAAATTTGGATATAGGACGAGAAATCTGATTAGAATTGCGAAGTATACGAGTCAAATACTTATGTTAAAAATATCATCCTTTAAACAATTGAAAAAATTCAAATAATCATAAATTGGTCACAAAAATTTGGCAAATCGGTAATACGCGTGTCGTCTTAATCCCTCTGAAAAACAACATATTTAAGAGGCAAATAATTCTGTGACTTCAGCATAGATTATCTGCGCGATTTAAAATGATTAAGGCCAACAAAATCATTTAACAAGCTAGAAATATTCCACAAACATGCGTCACTGCTGCAGTCAGAAAGTTCCAAATGATAATATAACCAATGTCTATTTCCCATAAAATGTTTTTATAACGTATTGGTGACATAAAGTTAACACTGTGTTCAAATTAATTCTTAATACTGCATAGAAAAATTTGTGTGCAAGAGGAAAGTGGCCTGACGCCCCCAGGCCGAAAAAAAAGTACCCTGGCCGCGCGCAGTGGGGCGAAATGAAAAAACGATGTTCAAAATAACCTGTAGGGCACAATTCTTCATCGATTTTCAATTTTATTGTTGAAAAAATTCAACATTCAATTCTAAAGATATCTGTCGAAGCCGAATTTTGAATTTTTGTTTGCTTAAATTTTTATAGAGCTGCAAATAGCGAAAAAATTTTAATTAAAATTATTTTTTTTTCAATTCTCTGAAAATGTTTCGCAGTTGCATCAAATTATTATAATAATTAGAATAATTGTTGTAAAAAAATATGGATCACATTTTTGTAAAGTATATTCATGTATCGAAATTGCTCGTTTAGAGCAATAAGGTGAAATGTGATCATGAAAATGTGGTATCCAATATAATTTAAAACAAAATTTAAGAATTATTATAAACAAATACACGATTTAAACAGTTTTAGGCAGAAATGAACCGAATTTTCTTCTGATTGTCTTTGAATCTCATTGCCAGTAATAAACATTGATATTTTTAGACTCAAAATATCATGCAATATTTTTATGAACGAATCATTCCATTAGAAGAAAAAAATACATCAATGTACATCACATCCGATTCGAAGACAATCGGAAAAAAATTCGATTCTTTTCTACCTAAAACTGTTCATATCATACATATGTTTATAATGATCGTTGATAAATTTAACAAATTATACCAGATGACAAGAATAAATTCAATGAGCATCGATTCCAAAACAATCGGAAGAAAATTCGGTTCATTTATGTCTAAAACTGTTCATATCATGCATTTTTTCAATAATAATTGTTGATGAATTTAACCAATTATATTGGATACCACATTTTCATGATCATATTATGGCGCCAGGACCCGCCAAACTTCGACTATACACAATTGCTCTTTTCATTCTCTTTTTACAAGACTTCAATAATTTTTGAGAATCATAAACAGAAATTTAAGTTCTCAAAAAACAAGACGGTTTGAAAGAGATTATCCTTGATTTTTTTATTATATATAATTATTTCAATATTACCTAAGCGATTTATTTGCTAAATTTGTATATACTTGAGACACACACTGAAAAAATCATTCTTAGGAACAAGTAAATGAATTTACTTGAATGCTATGGCAGAATAGGGTGGGTCACCTGTCACCTCTATTTTGGCAGAAAAAAAATTTTATTTGACAACAAACTATTAGAATTAGATCTGTGCATTGTTCGAATCGAACCGGTTTTTGTTCAAAGCGACGTAGCTCACTTAAAGTCGAAAAAAATCCGATTCGAGCGGGGCAGTCCGAAAGTCTTCCTAATCGAATTTCGACGCATTCAGTTCGATTCGAAAGCAAACCGTTTCAAGTGGAGAGTTCAAGTCTTTCGAATGAACATTCGGCGCGTTCAGTTCGAATCGAAGGAAACCGAATGGAAGTCGGTAATTCGAAAGTCTTTCGAACCGACATTCGACGCGTTCAGTTCGAATGGTAAGAAAAACGATTCGAAGTGGGCACTTCGAAAGTCTTAAGAATCGACATTCGACGCGTTCAGTTCCAATCGTAAGGAAATATA
>NC_046666.1:66846071-66848136 GCF_010883055.1 Belonocnema kinseyi | reverse complement strand
CCGCGATTTCGCTGGAAGCGGGTGCAATTTTTCAGATTAGCACCCGCTCCCGGCGAAATCCTGCGGTTGTCCTTATGACAAATTTTTAATTATATGTATATACTTATATGGGTGGTTCGCGAAAGAGACTTGTTTTTATTTTTCGGTGGTAGCATCGTGAAGGTTTGTTTCTTCGGGTGAGAAACTACTCTTCTAGTTTTTTCAGATATAAGAAAACTGTTCAGACGTCAGAAGAATTGAATTTACCTAAAAGGTGAGATTTCATTAAAGGTGGAAATTAAAAAGTTTAATTGATTTATGAGGAAATTTATTATTTGTAAGAAATTAAAAACATTGTTCAGTAAAATAAATTCTTTATATTCCCAAAACTTTATATCCTCGTGACCATCACTTTTTCGTGCCTTATTCCTTTTTGAAATTGAAATTTGTAATTAAAATTTAAAATTGTGGATATCTGGAATAGTTTTAAAATTTTAGGTATTGAATTTGATGAATGAAAATTCATAGATGACATAAATGGTCAAATTTTAAAAACTATTCTAGATATCGAAAAAATATGTAGCATGTATCAGTTGAATGGATAAGGCTGCAGAGGTACCATTGAATTAAATTGAAAAATAAATCAATTGAATTAATTATTAGCAAAAATTATTTAGACGAATTAATTAAATTTGTTATATTTTGCAAATTTGTACTGAATATATATAAACTTTATATAAAACTTATAAAACTTAAAAAAATAAACGATTTTTGTAGTTTATACACTTATTTTACTACATTATATACGTAATTCTGTAATGTTTTACATAGCTTTAACCTTTTCTGATCCTTCAGAATTTATTTTATAGAAATCAGTTCAATTTTCGATCTCTCGTTTTTATCGGATCATTACGTTTCGGTACTCACCGAGTCCGAAAATCATGAAATGTTGTCCGTCTGTCTCTATGCATGGTTACCTGGATGTTGTGGCCACGCTAACTTTTGAAGGATACATCCAATCGAATTGACCTTTGATATACTTTTTAAGGTTCCTAAAATAAAGTTCAAGTTCGTTAACCAGATATTTTGAACCAAAATTTTAAAAACTTAGAGCATATTCGAAATTGTTGGCAAAGATTCTTACAGATGGGTAAAAGACTTGAATTTATCCGTATTGCATTTTTAAATTCAATACAAACTTAAGTTACAATATTTATGCTATTTAAAAAATATATGTATATATACACTAACGGTCGAAAGTTTGGGTTCACTTAGAAAAATCGCTTTTTTTTATTTATCGCTTGAATTATACCGGAGCTAAAAGAATGTATCTTTAAAAGGTGGACTGTTTTCGAAATTCTGTTTAAAATAAGCCCAGAGTGAAGCCATTTGTATAGTTTTTAGGTAAATATTGAAAAAATAATGTAAATGTCAATGTTTTCTTAAATTTTCAATAACTTCCGAAATAGTCAACGTTTTTCAATGTTCTTTGGCTCATTTTGAAGCTTTTTTACCGTATCACAACAGCTTACGAGTATTGATCGCAAAAAATGTTTTTTCGAATTGCAAGAACTTGAATTTGTAACAAAAACGTTGGAAAAATTAATATATTATTTTGAGTAACAAAAATATTTTTGTAAAATATATGATACATATAATCATGAATTTTCTATGTAATTTCCTCAAAATATATATTTATTTAACTTTTATTCTGATTTGCGTTCAGATAAGATGTTTTCAAATTTATCCAACTTTTTTATTACAACTTCAAGTTCTTGCAATTCGAAAAGAAATTTTTTACGATTCCTGCTCGTAAGCTGTTGTGATACGGTGGAAAAAGCTTCCAAATGAGCCAAAAACATTGAAAAACGTTGACTATTTCGGAAGTTATTGAAAATTTGAGAAAACATTGAAATTTACACTATTTTTGCAATATCTACTTAAAAACTAGACAAATAGGTTGCACCCTGGGCTTATTTTAGACAGAATTTCGAAAACAGTCAACCTTTTATAGAGACATTTTTTTACCTCCAGTATAATTAAAGCGATAAATAAAAAAATCGATTTTTCTAAGTGAACCCAAACT
>NC_046666.1:66844775-66845971 GCF_010883055.1 Belonocnema kinseyi | reverse complement strand
TGACTCTGGGATACCGGGCGACCTCTCAGAGTACGCAGCCTTATCTTTGCATGCGGGGCTCTTCAAGGATGGACGAACCCCTTTCCCTAGCTTCTCGTGGGATCAACAATGACAACACCAAACATAGTTGTAGTAAGTTCGGTTCAAAACAACAGAACGCGCAGGGCTCCCGACAATGGGTCAGCCAACAATGCCGACCAATCTAGAGCTGGGGAGCCAATGAAAATGGATTCAATGCGATAGATCGGCGGGATCTCGCAACCTTTGGGTGGACGGAGCGACTGAATCACGACTTGCTAGAGTGCTACGGTGCGAGTGTGGCCCCTGAACGAGGTTACATGGCACGGCTGCATGCTCTGTAGTGCGAGAAACACCCGGAGCTATCGCACTTTTCGCAGCAACGTTTGCGAAACCATACTGAACTACTCCGTGAAAGGCGCTTTGTAAGCGGAACACCTACTCTACCACAGCTAGAACAAGCCGGCAACAAAGAAAGAGAGGCGACACTAAGACCAACCGCAGGCAGGCATCCAATAGATGAAGATCGATGCTTTACGACCCGGAGAAACATTAACACCAAGGTTTCTGTCAAGCCTAAAGATCTGGTTAAAATGGATGACGAGCTTCGTGGACATTTTTCCGGAGAATCCGACCTCTGGGCTATCAATTATTGTGTGTATAATGCAGCGAGAGCTTTGGCCGATGCGAACCGTAAAACAAAACCAACGGCTGATCATAACACCAAAAGACGAATGCATCAACTTGCCATAAAGCTAGGCTGGGCAAGACAGTACGCGTCCCGCATTCAGTGTGTGATTAACTACATCACATCTGGCAGGAATTTACCCGCCAAGGTTCGATAGTTCGCGCCCGAACTCCGGACCCGTTATTACACACTTAACAAGTCAAAGCTGCTGACCATCAGGCAGCATATTGTTGAGAGAATACGGATACTATTTGACGCTAAGAGAAGTGTAGAGCGGAGGGAAAGGTGGGTCAGAGAAAATCAACAATTTCTCTCTGACCCATCTCGACTCTTCCAAGACCCTCCAGTTACTGTCGAACACCCATCCAAACCAGAGGAGGTCGAAATGTTTTGGAGAGAAGTCTACGAAGTTCAGCATAGACTGGACGAAGACTCAGAAAATATAAAGAGCTTCAAGGAGTTATGTGTTGCCCTCATAACACCTGATAAA
>NC_046666.1:66841448-66844675 GCF_010883055.1 Belonocnema kinseyi | reverse complement strand
AATTAAAATTCGAAAATTTTTTCTAAAGCCTCCAGGGGACTTCGTTTTCGCACGAAAAAATTTTATGTGCCCTTATTGCATCCGGACCCACAATTGCAGAGTAGGGGCGTCATCCGTTTTTTTGGCTGGAAAACAGTATTTTTCTACAACCAACTATTAGAATCTTTAATTGAACGATAAATGAAGCGATTTGACTAGACAGAAGTTTAAAATTATTGTTACTTTTGTTACTACGATATCTTAAATATGGTTATGTCACGATATCGGAATTATCCCATTTAACTCACCGTTTAGGTGTTTTTAAGCATCCAAACGGCCACAAACACCCCTTTGACATGACACAAAAACAATTTTTTCAAAACTGTACCCTTTTCCAACGTTTCGTGGCGGTGGAAAGGCACCCCTATGACTAGTTAAAAGAATAATATTGGTCAAATCACTACCCATTTCCAACTTCTCGTCAAATATGATCATTACGATATATCGTGACAGACCCATATCTGAGACATCATAGTGACAAAAGTAACAATAATTTTAAATATTTGCCTCATCAAATGGATTAATTTATCGTTCAATTAAAGTTCTAATCAGGACTGTGCAAAGTGCTTCGAACCGAACTGGTGCAAAATTTAAGGCGCTTCGACAGTTGATTCGAAAGAAATTCGAACAGGCCAGTTCGAATCGAGAAAAAAAACTTCGAACTGGGCAGTTCATAAGTCTTCCGAATACAATTTCGACGCGCTCAGTTTGAATCGAAGGAAAACCGATTTGAAGTAGGCAGTTCGAAATTCTTTCGAATCGACATTCGACGCGTTCAGTTCGAATCGTAAGAAAAAAGATTCGAAGTGGGCAGTTCGAAAGTCTTTCGAACCAAAGTTCGACGCGTTCAGTTCGAATCGTAAGAAAAACGATTCATAAGTCTCTCGAATCGACATTCGACGAACTCAGTCCGAATGGAAGAAAACCGATTCGAATTCGGCAATTCGAAACTCTCTCGAATCGACTTTCGAAGCTCCCAATTTCTCTATTTGTATTCCGATTCGAACTGACTCTATATATATATGTGTGTGTGTATAATTAAAAATTTTTCATAAGGACAACCGCAGGATTTCGCCGGGAGCGGGTGCTAATCTGAAAAATTGCACCCGCTTCCAGCGAAATCACGGTAAAATTTCAGCCACAACCACGTCTCACAACCGTGAGATAGGTGGTTACAGTCTGTAAAGGAATCAATACGACGATCCTGCAAAAGCCTCGTGCACCCTAAGAACACGGAGTGACCCAAGGACAACCGCCTTCTGCATTTTTCCCGCAAGTGTTCTAGCATATTGTTGACACGCAGGGACGCTTTTTAGGCCATTAGCAAGTGAAAGCTTGGCACCTCCAAGAGCGCCGATGATAAGGACGATCAGTTTAACAGAATATTCCTGGTACAATCGTTGCAACTCCCTTATAAGGTCTTGACCTCTCTTTCTTTTCATTCTCCTTGGCTATGATGTTTTTATCAGCTGGTGCCGAAAATTCGATAACGAACATGGTTCGATTCTCGAAGTCAAGAAGAACCATGTCAGGCTTCGAGTGAGCAACAGAAACAACTGTCGAGAATATAAAGTTCCAGTATATGTGGCACTTCCCATTCTCGACAATTGACTTAATTTCCCTAGGAGCATTTAGAGGAGCGATATTAAGGTGAATGCCGTAGGAGTGACAGAGATGGTAATAAAGCACTCTTAGTGCCGCATTATGCCTTTGAATGTAGGTCGTTCCCGCGTGAGTTGGACAACTAGATAGTATGTGAGCTAAATGCTCGGGGTGTGCATGACACGCCTTGCAGCTATCATCGGGAATGTTTTGACTCAAAATGTGGCGACGATATGTTAAGGTGGAAATGACACCGTCTTGGCATGCAAAAATGAAACCATCCGTACCAGACTTCAATCCGGGCGATTTAAGGAAAGCAAACGTTAGCTCACAAGACATTGACTGATCTTTCACATTTCTGTGGAAGATACCTTGCATCCTCTTATCGAGGAGCTGTTCACGAAAATTTTTCTCTTGTTCTTTCTTAATCCGGGTTTTCAGGAGTGAGTACTCGAGATAGATAAGATTTGATGCATTTTATTCAACCCTAATACTGAAGTCAAGTCCGAGTGCTTCAGCAGCCTCCTCCGCGGCTTTTTACAGAAACGCTCCTTTGCCCACTTCTTCGTGATTCCTGACCATTTTAAGAAGAGGGTTTCTTCCATTTGCAACTCTATGTGCTGTACCCAGTATAATCCTGTTGTGAAGGCATTTAAGACTCAATATTCCGCGACCCCCTTGACGGCGTGATGTGCAGTCGCGGAACGGAAGACTTAAGATGCATGCTTTTGTTCATGTGCATAACCTTTCTTGTCCCGATATCAAGAGATCTGAGCTTGTTCTTCGTCCATGGAACTACTCCAAATGAATAGAGTAGTACCGGGACGGCAAGCATGTTCGTTGCAGATACTTTGTTCCTCGCCGACAGTTCGGAAGACCAAATCTGTCGGATGAGACGCTTGTATCTGCTTCGGAGAGTACCCTTTATAGATGTCACATCCTGAATGCGGATCTGTGGCACGCCCAGGTATGTATAAGTCTCTCCAGCGCAAAGGTGTTGTATGGCGCGTCTATCAACGAACTCAGGATCTTCAGAGATGCCATTAAGTTTTCCTCGCTTCAAATAAATCTTGGCGCATTTGTCTAACCCAAATTCGATTCCAATTTCCTTAGTATATCGTTCGACAATCCCCAGAGCTAGATGCAGTTGCTCTCTGTTTTTAGCATTGATCTTAAGATCGTCCATGTAAAATACATGAGTGACATTGTACTTTCGATCTGTAGGTTTGCCGCACAAGTACCCGTCGGAAAAGCGAAGTGCTAGAGATAGTGGCAATAATGTAAGGCAAAAGAGGAGTGGGCTCATGGTGTCGCCCTGAAAGATACCTCTCTGAAAGGTGACCTTGTCAGTTGTCACACGATTTTTTCCAGATGAGATAGTAAATCTGTTTTTCCAAAGCGGCATCAATCTCTCTATGCACCCAACTATTTGTGGATGAACCTTTAAGATTTCCAAAAGACAGATGATAAGTCTATGGGATGTCGAATCAAAAGCTTTCCGATAATCAATCCAGGCCATCGATAGATCACGCTGGTAGAATGCTGCATCTTTGCAGACACATCTATCGATGAGCAGGTTCTCCCGA
>NC_046666.1:66836806-66841348 GCF_010883055.1 Belonocnema kinseyi | reverse complement strand
TCAAATTTTTTATTTTGAATTCCTGTTCCTCTATGAATCGAAGGATACCCTAAGGTATATTTTCTGAAAATGTTATTCAAAAATTCCAAAAACTGACGTACAACTGACGTTTTCGCACGAAAAAATTTTATGTGCCCTTATTGCATCCGGACCCACAATTGC
The DNA here is from genome assembly GCF_010883055.1 of Belonocnema kinseyi. Lineage (NCBI taxonomy): Eukaryota > Metazoa > Arthropoda > Insecta > Hymenoptera > Cynipidae > Belonocnema > Belonocnema kinseyi. The sequence continues at coordinate 66,841,186 of NC_046666.1, read as the reverse complement.
ACCAAGAAAATATTCTTCAACAGAAGTAATTTTTATTCAAACCAGACACATATCTTTTGTTGATCTAAAGAAATGAATTTTTTGGCTGTATTTTTTTTATTGAAATACATATTTCTTACATTCAAGAAAATGATTTCCTTGATTCAAAAGGTCTACATTAGTTGAAATGTAATTAGTCGTTCAGAAAAATATATATTTGAGTTAAACAGTTCGATTCTTTGAACTGATTCGGATGCATTTGAATCAAAAAGGAGTCACAAGGAGTTCATGAATTTATAGCAATCTGGCATTCATTTAGATGAAAAAGGTATTCTGTTTACAATCAATATTTATTTCTTCAGTGAAAGGAAATATTTTATTTGATCAGTAGAATTAAATTATTCATGACAAATATGCATTTATTCCAACCAAGTAATTTTTTTAAGTTAAACATTTAATAAATTTGGGTCATTTATTTCAACTAAATACTTCTTTAGATTAAAAAAATATGTATTTACCGATTACCTACAAATATTCAGGTATTTATGCTGAGGTTCAAGTACGGTTTTCCGTCTTAAAGTTTTCATGTTGCGGTAGCGTCGTGGTCAACTTTGTAGACTTTACGCTCAATGGACCCAAATTCAATTCCTACTGGGGATAAATTTTTCATAGAATTTTTCTATTCTAGGTTTATCAAGATTTTAAATGATGTAATTCGTTTAAAATTAAATATTTAAGATATTAAAATGGAAGTAACTACTTTACTGCACTCGCGCATGTCTACGCCAAAGCAATATTTTTTTGAATCAGTGAGATATTTTTTTGCTTCAAATATTCAAAAATTTGCTTTGGGGAAATGGTTTTTTGAGCCTATACAACACTTGCTGGACCTTAGAATATATTTCTTTCCATCAATTCACGTTTCCCCATTTCAAAGAAATATTCATTTAAATTCATGGCACATTCATTTGGAACAATGAGTGATTCATTTGGTGGAAAATGTATATTTTTTGTCTTCAATTAATATTTCTTTGATTCAAAGAAATATTTCGCTCCGACCAACAGTTTGTATTCATTTGCCACAAATAAATACTTCTTTGGAAATAAACAGAACTTTCACTTACTTCAGTCAAAAAAAAATGCATTTGGTACCAGTAATCCTTTTTTTCAGTGCATAGTCAACAGCGAAGAAATCTCTATCACAATTTATCCAAGAAACAAATTCCCAAGAGATAAATCAATTCTGTAATTTCAAGTCAAAAAATCCTTATAGAGTTAACAATCTTCACAGGCTATTAAATTTCTAATATTTGAATTTTCAAACTAAAAAGATTAATCTTGTACCACAGAAGATGAATTTTTAAATAAAATGCGGAATCTTCTACAAAAAATTGAATTTTGGGCATAGTGGTTCTACTTTTAACCCAGTTTTTGAGCTTTCTACAAAACGGTTAAATTTTCAACCTAAAAGCATGAAGCATCCTAGAAACGTCTTTCGGGCATCCCGAAGACGCCTTCTATAACATGTCATTTGGTCTTCCTAGGGATGCTCTTAAAACGTCTAATGTCAGTACGAAAGATGTCCCTAGAACGTCCATGTCTTTAAGACGTCTTTAGGTCATCTTTAGGACATTGGAAGGCTTAGAGACGTTAATGGCAAGTTGCGGGTGGCGAAACAATATTTTGGAAATCGAAAATAATATTCAAAAAAGTAAGGGTATGCTAGGATCCTCTACTAATATTCTGAAGACAAAAATGCATTTATTTGAGTACCATATTTAGCATCCAGACTTCTTTTCGTGAATTTGCGAGGAAAATAATATTTTATTCTTATGATTTTGGTCGTTTGTGTCGTTTTTGCAAAAAAGCGGATTTTCGTTTTACTAAGAAAAAAAATCGTCCTCAAATATATAGAAAAAGAAATTATAAGCAAGAAGAAAGAGTTCAATATATAAAATATTATTAGGTTTTATTGTGGAAGTAAACCCTTAAATCACTAAAGAATGATCACTGAGATGTGGAAAGGCAGCCTGGTACATTTTATTGTGCAGGTCATTATAAATACAAACTAAATTAAGCTTACAACTATGTGATTTGTGAGCAAATTTGACCAGCTTTATGATGCTAATAACGGTTTTTCAAAAATACGTATCCTTTCTAAAATTATTTCAAATCAAAAATTAAAAAGAATCTCGAGACAGTGACAGTACATGGGTTAGCTTTCGTAGATCATATAAAAGCATGAAGAACATGGGCCTCAAAATTACCGTAAATAAAATAAAAATTATCGTTTTTGAACGAAAAGATGAGAAAACAATGTGCAACATTGTCCTAAACGATGAGAGGATAGAAGAAGTTGATAAGTATGTATCAACGTGTCCAAATGAGAAGGTCCTATCTCGGTAGGACGAAATAAAAAGGTACCATCTCGGGTGTTGAAGCATGTAAGCTTAAAAATCCCATATAAATAGTATTGGGAACACTAGCGCCATGTGAAGTAGGGAACCTTTCCATTTGGTTCTGCTGAAATAATACCTTATCAATTGCACACGTCGTTGTATCTTGGTAGCCTATTCACTAGAGAAGGAAAGATAAATGGGGAGTTAGATAGGCATATAAATGAGGGTAAGAAGGTTATCGATAGAGAAGGGTCTGTTATCAGAAGTAAAAATATATCAAGTAAAGCTAAAAGAGCAATACATAATTCTATATATTTATGCCGAATTTGTTGTACGGTAGCGAGACATGGACCCATCAAGAAAAGAGTGAGAGTAAAATTAATGCGATCAACATGAAATTCCTGCGCATCATATGCGACAAAACAGTGACAAACGTGAGTAATGAGATAATCCTCAAAGAATGTGGCGTAGAGGAGACACTACTCTCGGGGAGAAAATGTTAGGCATCTGCCTTTGAAGCTTAACTACTCAGCCAAAAAAAATGCTAACTCAATAAAAAAAAAGTCCGATGAAAGCTAAAAGTATTCTACGTAAATGAGCTTGAAGACGTTTATGTAAATAAATTGGTGCTTTTCAGATTGAAAAATGTAAAAATAAGTATGGATTTTCGGGTACATTTAGGAACAATCAAGTTTAGAGCATTATTTTTTATACAACCTGCCATGGGAAAAATTTCAAAAAATTCATGAGTATGAGGAAAACTGTTGTGAACCAATTGCAGTTGAGAAATTTGAGCAAAAAAAATGTTATTTAAAAGTACAAAAATATATAAGTATATTATCATCAGATCTAATAAACATATTAAAGCGATTCAAACTGCAAACTGTAACGGATAGGCTCTGTAATTATTTTCATTCACCCGGAAGAATGTGATATTCTTAGTTTTTGTGAAAATCGCGATATTATCAGAATTTTTTTGTTGGAAAACAAGTGGCAGAAAGCATTGGGGACCCTTTTTTTTACTGCCAACCGATGGTACCTTTCTTCGACGCGTGGCCAGGTGCCACTCAAGGATTCAGAATCACGGGTCACTTGTTTAAAAAAAAAAAAAATGTGTACAAATATCGCGATTTTCACAAAAAAAGACTCACATCGGGCGATTTAAAATAATTACGGAGCTCTCCTCATACACATAAATTTTTTCAAATTCTTTCCATTGCCACTTGTATAAGAAATAATGCTCTAAACTTGACTGTTCTTAAATGTACCCGAAAATCCTTACTTTTTTTTACATTTTTCAGACTCCAGAGCACACAAATTTTTTTACATAAACGTCTTCAAGCTGATTTACGTAGAACACTTTTCACTTTCACATTACTATTTTTGTATTGCGCTAGCTTTATTTTGCTGAGTTATTAAGCTTCAAAGGCAGATGCCTATCATTTTCTCGCCGATAGTAATGGACATATGTGAAAGAAATTCTTTAAGATAATTGGGACATGTTGATAGAATGGAGGATGAACGACTAAGACATAAGAAAAGACGTAAGAAGCCACAGAAACACAAGAGCTTTCATGAAAAAAATGCATGGACGTGAAGGCAGCTAGAAAGGTATGCGAGGACAGAAAAGTGTGGCGACAAATGGTTTATTACGAGGGTAGTTCAATAAGTCCTTAGAATGACCAACATATGGCGCGCGAATCGATCCAAATCATCTGTTTTCAGTCAGCACCACTCCCGACTAGATATATGGTGCAGTCACAGTCCACATCTTCTGAGTTTACGTGTTTTTATAACCAATTGAAAAAAAAAATTGTTCGTTAAGAAAAATGGAAAAAAACGAGTTCAGAGCGGTAATCGAACATTTTCATTTAAAGAGTTTAATTCCATATGAGATAAAAAATGAATTGGACTCAGTTCATGGCACATCTTCCCCATGCCTTAGCAACGGTTTATAACTGGGTAAATGAATTTAAGCGTGTTCGTACATCAATAAGTGACG
>NC_046666.1:66833365-66836706 GCF_010883055.1 Belonocnema kinseyi | reverse complement strand
CTCCAAGGAGATTATGTTGAAAAATAAAAAAAAATTTACCCAAAAAAAATTGTTTTTATACTTCATTCTAAGGACTTATTGAACTACCCTCGTAATATAGTATTAATGGCGTGAAAAGCTCTTCAGCCAGGAAAGTATGGCGGCAAATAGTCAATAAAAAGAGTGTCAACAGAGTGAGTGTCGCCTGAAACAAAAGACCTTCACCACTAATGGACCCAAGTGGACCTTACATAAAGACTTTGCGAGGCTCTTCATTTGGAGTAATCATTAGAGAGATTGATCAGCAACCTGGGTCGGAGCAGTCTTGCAGAACGAACGTGCTTTTTAAATAAGTAACACAGGAATTTCAAATCAATTTGAAGATCTATACACACATCACTTCTTTCTCCATCGACTGAGTCACGCTTACCCCGAAAAGGAAACAGTTTAATCGTATAATAATAATAAAAATTAGAATACCTCAAAACCTCGGTCCTCAGATTTTTATGAAGTGCGTATCAAAAGAAAGCTTAGATTTTCTAGTTTCTAACCTTAAAAGGTCAAAATGGGAGTTTTTGAAATAAATGTGTATTTTGTTTTAATAAATATTTTTAAATGCCCTAAACCTCCCATTACGTCCTTTCAGGTTTAGAAACATAGAAACTCTTAGCTTTATTTTAATATACTTCTCAACAAAATAGAAGAACACATGTTTTGATATATTTTGATTTTTAATTTTGATGTTTTAAAAATTATGAAAAAGAACATATAATTTCGAGAAACGGTTACCAACAATGTAAAGCTTTTCAAATTTATTTTCAAATACGTTAGTTAGAAACTATATTTGTCTTAATTTTGACGCCATAACACAGTAAAACAGAATTTAATCTTTTCCCGGGGAATTTTCAAATGGGTAAAGCTGAATTTTCGCATCAAAACAAAGAAGGATACAGTAAAGTTGATTGCGATAACTATACTGAATAGGGTGAGTACATTTTATCACTGAAGGTAATTTTTATTGCAGGGTAAAGATTACACTTTCTTTTTTTTGCTATGAAAATCTCATTAAAACATTATAGCACTAGTGGAAACCGTTTTTCCACTGGCATGGTATTTTATGGTTTTGCACCTAAAATAAAGTCCTGTATAGTAAATAAATATCAGTATATGCTCATATCAAATGAAAATATGCTCTACCTGTATTAATTTAAATAATATCACACGTTAATAAAAAATTTGGTTTAAGATAGAACACATTTTTTGGGAAACCAATTTTAATTTGATAACTATAGTATAATGTGTTTCAACTTGCAATACCGAATTATATTCTCAGTGGAACTAACAAAATGTCGAAATGACGAAGATTAATTCCTAATTTTATTTTCAAATTATAAGAATCTCCTTTTGGTCTATTTGTCCAAATATTCTGGATTAATTAACAGATACTTCTTCGGTAGATATTTACACACTCACACACACACACACACACACACTCACACACACACACATACATACGTCGGCTTGATGGTTCGATTCCCACGGGTATGGGGTATGTGGGACGGGGTGGTAGAGCTTCAGAGGAGATCCGAGAGAGGCGCGCGAGAGTCGAGTGAACCACATTACGCATGTGCAAAACAATCTGTTTACCTGCTTTTCTATATCTTTTTTGTATATTATATTCTACTTAAACTTTGCACAATTAATTATTTCGCATTTCCTACCCTTTCTTTTACAGTTAACAAAATTAGCTTTTCAATTAACCCTACACGGATCCTGCGGGGGACAAATGTGCCCCACGCGAAATTTATTTAATTCTCCTCAGCAAATATCTCTGATTTTTTGGTATAGACCCTAACCATAATTCAGTACGACTATCCTAGAGTGCAATTAAGTGGTTGATGTTGCCGGTTGTTCGCTGTCTGTCAAATGAGAAGGAAATGCTGTGCACTTGGGACACATTTGTCCCCCAGAGGATCCGATACGTTCGAGTTTCGTCACCTTAAATCAATTTCATATTTTCATGTAAATGAATTCGTCTGACGTAGATTTACAGTATATTATGGTATTTTAATGTTTCGAATTGATTTTATATAGTTTAAGTGAAAATTACTAAAAATGTGATATATATCAATGTAAAGTTGTTTTCTTTAATTTGATTCATACAGTGCTCATAAATCCTAATAATAAATCAATTAATAAATAATGACTGAATAATTGTTTTTCTCATCCAAGATGTCGAGAATATACGAACTAAAAAGTGCCGGTGCTGTGACTGCAGTGTCGCAGGAAAGAGAGAGAAGTTGCAACCGACCTGTGGGTGATGAACATAGGGCGGTCTTGTGCAACCTTTGTACCGAAGTAGATTAAACTTATTTAATGCAATACTCAGTTTAATTTTATGTTTTTAAATTTTATTTTATTTCGAGAATTAGTTTGAAAATAAAAAGAGTCATGTAGAAAAGGCTTCTTTTTTTAATTCCGACGAATTTTTCCTATCTTTCAAACTTACTAACCGATTTTTCATTAAAAAAAACTTTTTCTTCATTTTTTATCATTTTTTAAATGAAACCATCTTATTTTTCATCAGAAGACAAAGAGATTGATCTATTATACATTCAAATTATTTATAATAATAAGCATTCTGCCCGCAATTCTGATATTTCTCTTCCTTTTTTTTAATTTTCCAAATTCAAATATTCAAATAAATATACTTTTTGGAAGGAACCTAATTATAACCTACACCATCTTAAAGTGAAATTTGTTCCCTTCAAAATGCCGTTTGAAATTTCCAAGTTAGTTAATTAGAAAAGAAATGACATGATTTTTTTCAAAAAATGTCAAAAACACGATTTTTCGCGATTTTTATTTGTTTGAACATTTTTTTCAACATTTTAAATTCATTTAAACGAGATTTTATGTACACCAATCTCTTCAACATTAAAAAACGAAGAGAATGGTGTATATTAACATCTGATTTCGATGAAAGGAAAAGATTTTGCACAAGAAATCCAAATGGGGGACATTTGGCACCCGCAGTAGCCGGTGAGGGCAAAAAGATTTATAGGATCCGTCTAGGGTTAATAAAATATTTTAAAAGTATGCTCAGGGTTATGAAACTTTTCGTAACAGCAGTGGGACTCCGATATCGTGTCGAAAATCGAACGGACCTTTTTTTCTAACGTGTGGACATAGAAAGATAGGTTCGTTCGATTTTCGACTTCGAAACAGCATCGGAGTCCCACAGCAGGAGTCGATATAGGTTCATCAATTGTGGGTCCGGATGCAATAAGGGCACATAAAATTTTTTCGTGCGAAAACGAAGTCCCCTGGAGGCTTTAGAAAAAATTTTCGAATTTTAATTT
>NC_046666.1:66827277-66833265 GCF_010883055.1 Belonocnema kinseyi | reverse complement strand
AAAATTAAAATTCGAAATTTTTTTCTAAAGCCTCCAGGGGACTTCGTTTTCGCACGAAAAAATTTTATGTGCCCTTATTGCATCCGGACCCACAATTTCATTCAACTTTTAGTTAAGAGGAGATCCACGAGCAAGCGCTTATTCGAATCTGAGTTACCCCCGTCATTTACCCTTAGTGCCGTACTTATGTTCGATTCCCGCCACGCATTCTGGAAGTTCCTCGGCGGCCCATGCAGTGAACAGTCCTAGCAAGGTAGTTGTTCATCTCCGGAGAGTACTTAAAGGTGTTGCTCTCGGTGGTGCGGAACCCACCCTAAACTGTAAGTCCCCCTGCCACCACCAAGTCAGTGTGTGGGTGTGTGTAAAGGAATAGGGAAGAAGGTTCAAGAAAAATGTAAACCCTTAGGTTAGGGGACACATTAGAAGCTTCCATTCCAACTTTCGTAAAATAGCAACAAATGATTAGATTAACATGCTCCATAAGGAATAAGCCATAAATCCTTACCTCATAACCTTGGTTATTCAGTCAGTAGACCTATTGTTAATTCGGCATGTAAAATCGTAAACGATTTGATAAATTAAGATGTATGGAAAATGTTAATTTTGGATTTCTACTTCCGCAAGGACCCCCGGCATATTAAAACCATGCCAAAGATTTAAGGATGTACTGAAGATGCTTCAAGTTCAAAAATGAGCATTGTCAAAAATTATTTATCCTTCAAATCGATGAGAATATTGACATTGTTAATTGCAGGCTGTGCCTAATTGTCCTGAAAAATTAGGGAAGTTTGAAAAAAGAATAGATTATTTGTCTCGAAAATTTGGGACGACATGCCAAGCGTATGAAGTAGTTATTTGTAATATAAGGTCCTTAAGTGGCAATTTTTAGGTCGAGTGTGAAAGGCGCAGGACGACTCGAAGTCGAGGCTTAGCCGAGACGAGTACTGCAATTTACACGAGGCAAACTGACACTCATGGACCGAGTGTTACATACTATTTTTTATCACACCAGTCAATCATAAGTGCAAATAGGTTGCATAGAGTCCTAACCCAGTGAGTATAAAACTGTGAAAATCCCAAGAACGTCCTTGGGACGTTCCTAGGACGTCCTATGTCAGCCTAATAAACGTCTCTAAGACGTCCAATGTCCTAAAGATGACCTAAAGACGTCTCAAAGTCTTGGGCGTTCTCGGGACACCTTTCGTACTGACATTATACGTTTTAAGAGCATCCTTAGGATGTCTAAAAGGCATGTTATAAAAGACGTCTCAGGGATGTTCCAAAGACGTTTCTAGGACTTTCTTCATTTTTTGCCTACTGAGAATCTAAAGACCCGAGAGGGAATCCAATGCAATCGAATTCATTCCAATCCACTCCACACCAATAAAATTCAATAATTCCAATCAAATTCCATTCAATTCTCGAGATGGAGGACGATTCACACATTATTTTTTATCATACCAGTTAGCGCAAGTGTGCGTCTACATGCCAAAGTTGGGGTATAATGCCAGTCAGATCACAGTTTCAGGTACTTTATGGTACGCGGAGAAAGGTATGAAAAAAAAAATATTTTAATTATAACTAATTTTGTAACACACTTCAAGGCCATCTTTGGAAATAAATATTTCAGGTTAAAACTGTTTATTCAATTTTAATTATTTAGAGTTTCATGTTTTTTATTTCTCTTTAGGAACACGTTGCAATTCTTATTCAATACTAATGCTGTAGGTTCATTTTATTCCTTGAAAGATTCTCTACAAATCTCTTTGGTACATTTTTATTTTAAAAATTTGATTTAGTAATTATACAATTGTTAATTTGATAAATAATATTTTCATTAAATATTGAAAAATGTTCAGTGTGGGAGATTTAAATGTTAACAAGGCTTAAAAAATCTCTGGACGCGTCGTTTTGAGAATTAGAAAATATGATTATTCTTCCTAATCCTCGAAACATTTTTTAATCATCCTTCGCGGACGTAAAAAAAATTTGGATTTAACATCTCTCCATTATTTAGAAATAAATCATTTTTAACCAAACTCATTTTTTAACTTGAGATAACTTTAGAAGCTTAGAGCATACTTAAAGCAGACATAAAGCAGATTTTTAAGGGAAAAACATAAGAAATTACACGCAACAAAAGAGAGAAATCCTGATTGTTTCTCAGAAACTCCTACACATAGTTTTCATATCGGTATATCTTTAAAGGCGCGGCCCTGACCGTCGTCGTATTGACGCGCCTATTTCGGCATAGAAATCCTAGAGCTCTCGTCATTATTTCCAACAGTTTTTCTGATCCCCGACACGTTCATTCCAAGAATCATGTCAAAGAGCATTAGGGTATTTTTGATTATTGATGCTTAATATTAATTTAGAAAACTTTATGTTTAACTATTAAATTGAACTATTGGACATCAATCATGCTACAACTTTAAAAGAGAACGTTACGACTTGGTTTCTTTAGTAACAATCGCTGGAGGATTTCATTAACTCTCAATAATAAATTTATTTGTGAATGTTGATGTTCCTTGTTGACTTTAGCGTCAGTTAAGATGAAAAAAATTGAAGAGGACCACCATTGTGTGCCGAAACGTTTGAAGCAATTTAATCGCATTGAATTTACCTGACCCTGAGGCCAACACTGAACATCCACATTCTGAAAGAAACTCTTTAATAACATTTGTATATTTGTATTTAAGACAAAAATGTGAGATACGTTTTTTATGTTTATCCATGTCCAATATCATAATGTCCTTAATATCATCACCTGCAAACATGTTAGTACTGTATACTTTTATGGCTACACAAGTTTCCCTTGAATTCTGGACATGTATCTGGAAGGACAATATTCAACATTCCACAAAGAATTTAGCCCTAGAGAGCCAATTCCCTGTGGAGCCTGTGGTTTCTTTTTCGAAGTTTCAAAGCGGGTCTCAAAAGTCACGGGCCTGACAGGTTCTCCCCATGAGAATTTCAAAGGAAACTACTCAAGTTAGGTGGAAATAAGCTTCCCTTTCATTCCATTTTTACTTCTCAAATAATAAGCAACCTGTTCAAACTTACAAATAAAATAATAATTTTCGTTCTCTTTTAGTTATTAGAACAAATCCACCAGCAAAATGTACAGAAAAAAAACTAATTTCATTAGTTTTTTCTACATACAATATTATATTGAAATTACTTTCTGATCACACTGTAGTTTGCAGTCTCTCACATTGTAGGCCAGGTCCAGGGTATTATAGAAAGATAGACCTATAGATAAATCCGACTGGTTCACCCACTGCAGGTAACCATTGTTAACCCCTCTTTTCAATAGTATTCGCATCTACACAGGATGATTCTTTCTCAAGCTTTAATAGAATGTAAAAAAATACTTTTTTCACTTGATTTATATGAAACGTTATTTATATGAGAAAAATATGATATGGCCACACGTAGAAATATATACATATCTATGCAAAAAGTGTCTTGAGATAATATGTATCAGGTTATTTCCCAATACAATAAAATGATCGTGAAATATAATTTTTTAAAGTAACAGGTATATAAAATTAATAAAATATAAAATTGATACGGAAGTTCCATTTTGTCGAAGTTTATTCTTCATTCTAATTTCTTTTTTTTATATCAATCTGTGTTTCTTCATTTTCTTCAAAACACAAAAAAACAACTTTTTTACAAAAACGACATAATATATGAAAGCAGCCAAAAGAACAAAATCATTCATCTTAAAAAAAAACCTAAAAAATAGTCTTTTGGCGCTTTTCTACGCCTTGCTTCGTTACCCAACTTTTTACTTCAATTTAACCCTTAAACGGCCAAAACGCCACTACCGGTACACTGCTTTTCAACGGCCAATAACTAAGATTATTCGACACTAGAAAAAATTGAGACACATATATTTTTATTGCTTAAGATCTCCTCTTTCCGGCGGTGCCAATGAAATTCCTCAAAAAATTTATTTATTATCCCAAAATGCAGTTTAAACCAAAAAAAAAACGTGATTTTTCGTGTCTATTTTTTTTTGTGAACCATTTTCCAAAGCTTTTCGAGTCTGTAATTAAACTGGAATCTCACTAACCGGTGGAATAAATTAATTCTATAAAAATCCCCTCAAATCTTCAACATTCTCTGAAATCCCTTGGAATCATTCAAAATACCCTAAAAGCTTTTAAATCCTATGAAATCTTTCAAAAATTGTATGACACGTAGGAAGTTCTTGACAAATCGATAAATTTAGCATTATTCTTGAAAAACCCTTTGAAATTTTTCAAATAATATTAAATGTCTTAATTAATTCTTTTGCAATCCATTTCACTGCTGCAAACTCATTAAATTCCATGTCAGTATTTAACGGGGTGATAATAATTGAGAGAAATTTTTTGTAAAGTGACAGAGATTAGTTCTAACTATGTATTGAGTGACCCTGGAAAGTTTATGGACATGATATTTCAATGTGTAATGCTTCACTGGTTGTAAAGTATTTTCCATATAAATAGAATATACCGGTAAGGTTTCCCCTTCTTCAACTTTTGATATGCAAAACATCCCACTTTTGCTCAAATGATACAGGTTAAAATTGTAATTTTTAAAATAATGTGCTTTTATGAGATAATTCTACGGTTGATAAGACATTTTTGTGAAATAATAGTTTTAAAAAATTATAATAATTTGAATATAATTGTTAAATTATTTATTATTATTATTATTATAAATAATTTAACAATTATATTCAAATTATTATAATTTTTTAACACTATTATTTCACAAAAATGTCTTATCAACCGTAGAATTATCTCATAAAAGCACATTATTTTAAAAATCACAATTTTAACCTGTATCATTTAAATTGAAGTAAAAAGTTGGGTAACAAAACAAGGCGTAGAAAAGCGCCAAAAGACTATTTTTTAAGTTCTTTTTAAGATGAATGATTTTGTTCTTTTGGCTGCTTTCACATATTATGTCGTTTTTGTAAAAAATGTGTTTTTTTTGTGTTTTGAAGAAAATGAAGAATTATCATTATTATTATCTATTATATACATAATATATAGTATATAGATTATATATTATATTAATTTGTAAAATAATGCGTTAAAAAAAAGTGGCAAGAGACTTATTTTTATAACACTAAAGTACAAATTGAGGATAGAAAACTGATAGGGTTTTATAATAAATTGTCCGTCGACATTATCAGAAAAATCGCCATCATTATGTTAATTTTGAAAATTTCTAAAAGAATTTTTCGCCGAATTTATTTGAAAAACTAAAAGTTCTATTAGATACAAGAGGAAAAAACTACATTCCTGTATTAGTTCAAATAATACCATAATTTAAAGGCCGAGAACGCTTTTTGATAGCTTACGTAATTCTTTATAAATTTTAAGTATTCATAACTTTTTTATGTTTTTATTAAACAGGTGAATTTCGTTAAAAACGACATATTTCGTAGACCACTGATTTTGTGATATCATAAACCGCGAACTGAATTAACCCTTAAACGGCCAAAACGCCACTACCGGTACACTGCTTTTCAAAGGCCAATAACTAAGACTATTCGACACTAGAAAAAATTGAGACACATAAATTTTTATTGCTTAAGATCTCCTCTTTCCGACGGTGCCAATGAAATTCCTCAAAAAATTTACTTATTATCCCAAAATGCAGTTTAAACAAAAAAAACGTGATTTTTCGAGCCTATTTTTTTTGTGAACCATTTTCCAAAGCTTTTCGATTCTGTAATTAACCTGGAATCTCAATAACGGGTGGAATAAATGTTTAAACTTTGAGAATCCATGGTTCAAAGATCGATTTTTCGTTTTAGTATTTTCAAAATGGCGTCTTAATGGAAAAATTTTTTGAAAACATTCATGAATTTTTTTACAAGATCTTTTTATTCTTGACAAATTTTCCGAAAAGCGCATAGTTTTTCAATAAAAATTTTTCATAGTTCTAAGCATCGTGTAAGAGTAAAATGATTCACGAATATCT
>NC_046666.1:66814848-66827177 GCF_010883055.1 Belonocnema kinseyi | reverse complement strand
CCATTAAGACGCCATTTTGAAAATACTAAAACGAAAAATCGATCTTTGAACCATGGATTCTCAAAGTTTAGACATTTATTCCACCGGTTAGTGAGATTCCAGCTTAATTACAAACTCGAAAAGCTTTGGAAAATGTTTCACAAAAAAAAATAGGCACGAAAAATCACGTTTTTTTTGTTTAAACTGCATTTTGGGATAATAAATAAATTTTTTGAGGAAGTTCATTGGCACCGTCGAAAAGAGGAGATCTTAAGCAATAAAAATATATGTGTCTCAATTTTTTCTAGTGTCGAATAGTCTTAGTTATTGGCCGTTGAAAAACAGTGTACCGGTAGTGGCGTTTTGGCCGTTTAAGGGTTAGAATGGATACGATCTCACAAGGTTTGGTAAATTAAAATTGTGACTAAAATTTTACTTTGTCAATTGAGAAAGGTGGAAAAAGTGAAAAATATATAAAATAGGTAAAAAGGTGATATTCAAGGTGAAATTCAAAGATTCAGATTGAATCATTTGAAAATTCATTTCAGCTACCACATATTTTATTCACTTGTCCTCGATGAAAAAAGTTAGCCTAAAATGTGTGAACAGGTGTCTGTGAGAATTTTTCTTATCAGATTACAAGTGGCGGCCTTCGTTTTATATGTACGAGTATGAAGAGTGCTTTTATTCAACCAACTCTTCAGTATAATTTTTTATTAGGAATATACGAATCAGATAAAAAATTATACTATCAATTCCAAAAACACATAGCAATTTTTAAACAATTATTTTCAATGTTTCACAATGGATTTTTAGTGAGGCCAAAAGTATCCCAGATTGCAAACAGGAACAGTGATTCATAAATTAAAGAGTCGTGGTCCACACTGCTCTATTTAAATTGGCACTTAATGGTGCCTATGGTGTAAACATAATAAACTAACGTTAATGTTCAGTAGGGATAATATTGAGGAATATAAGAGACGAAGAATAATAAAATATTATACAAATAATGTTTTTCGTCAACTTTAAAATAGTAATTTGTTAAAAATACAGCCCAGTGGCGTTAATTACTGCACTTGTTAGTCACCAGATAAAAAAATTATTTTTTTCAATAAGAACTGCGATAGGAAAAAGCATCGTTCTTGACAAAATAGAATGCAAAAAGGTATATTTATACTGTCATATGGCTGAGTAATAGATTATACTGATAAATGAAAATGCTGAAAACTGTATATCAATTAATTATGTTATTTAGAACTTTTAGAGTGTCTATGCACAGAAGAATGGAGGTCAATTTGCGAATAAGGCCGTCCATAGACGAAGTTACCCCCAAAAAGTAACTTGCGCCAACACTTTCTCAAACCCGCGAAAATAGGATGATTTTTCAATTAAATAGGGGACTGAGTTAAAAAAATGTATTTCACTTTCAACGAAATAGTTCAACTGTCAACCAAAAAGATTTTCTATCAACGAGATAAATTTTCAAGTAAAAAAAAATTATAATTTGCAAAAACAACCACAAAATATTTTAGAAGAAGTTAATTTTAAAATAAGAAAGGTTACTTTTATACTATAAAGATGAATTTCCTACCAAAGAACGAATTTTCAGCTAGTTTAATGAAAAAAAAAACAAGTTTCTAACAAAATAGTTGAATGCTCAACCAAATAGATGAATTTTCATTCAAGAGGGATTAATTTAATGCCAAATAGTTGGAATTTTTTTGGAATGGAAGCTTCTAATGTGTCCCCTAAGGGTTTACATTTTTCTTGCACCTTCTTTCCTATTCCTTTACACAGACCCCACACACTTACTTGGTAGTGAGAGGGGGACCTACAGTTTACGGTGGGTTCCGAATCACCAAGAGCAACAGCTTTAAGTACTTCGGAAAAATCTTTTTCTCTAGAGGTTGCGGTCCCACGACCATCGTCCCCCTTTAAGCCAAATAATTAAATCTTTAATTAAAAAATATAGTTCGTTAACCAAAAGTAGAATCATCAAATTGTCAGTTATAAAAATTAATTTTAAAAAACACAGAATTTTCAGCCAGTATAATTCAACCAAAAAAAAGATTTTTTAACTGAACAGTTGAATTCTTAGTAAAAAAAGATAAATTTTTAACAAACGAGAATAATTTTCTATACAAAAAGACGAATTTCCAATAAAACAAATGCAACAAAAAACTTAATTTGGAGGAAAATAGGAACAAATTTCAACAAATAAGTTAATTTTTCAACCAAA
This sequence comes from Belonocnema kinseyi, assembly GCF_010883055.1. NCBI lineage: Eukaryota > Metazoa > Arthropoda > Insecta > Hymenoptera > Cynipidae > Belonocnema > Belonocnema kinseyi. The sequence continues at coordinate 66,824,959 of NC_046666.1, read as the reverse complement.
GAGGTGAAACTTAAAAAAAATTAATTTTTAACACCAAGAAAATTAGGTTTCTACTAAATAGTTTAATTTTTAACAAATAGTTAAATTTACAACCAAAATTTCTGACCAAATTATTACATTTTCAACCAAAAAAGATCAATTTTCTACAAAACAGTTGAATATTCGACACAGAAATATTCATTTTTTAAATTAAAGTTCAAAATTAAATTAAAATTATGCATCTTCAGCTAAAAATTAAAATATATTTTTTAAAAAGTAGTTTAACTTTAAGGCTGAGTCTAAAAATCTGGACAGTCCGTACGTTAATGCACAATACGGTTAAGTCTAAACCTATCGAAAGTACAGACACTATCCAACTTTGAACCAAGTAGTTAATTTTTCGACAAAAAATATGAATTCTCAATCAAACATGTAATAGCTGATATTTCAATAAATAGACTATAATTTGTTAAATAAAAAAAATACTCAGGCGAAGTTTCAACAAAGTAGTAGAATTCTCAACTAAATTAGATTATTTTACAAAGAACAAGGGTTTTCTTTTAACCAGAAAAGATGAATTTTCCAGTAAGAAGTTGAATTTTTTACCAAAAAAGACGAATTTTCAACTAAATATTTTAATTTCCATTTTCAAGAAAATAATAGTTTAATTTTAAACCAAAGAGATGATTTTTTATTTAAACTTACGAATCTTCAAGAAAAAATTGAGTTTTCAACAAAACGGTTCAACGTTCAACCTAAAAGACGATTTTTTTACCGAGAACAAAATTTTTTTAAATGACATTGTTAAGTTTTTAACCATAGAGCTGAATCTTATAATATAATAGGCAAGAAACCCAGAAAATATTTCAATTTTCAGCCAAAGAAAAAAAATTATATTTGCAGCTTCAACAAAAAAATTAAATTGCAAACAAAATAGTCACATTTTTCACCAAACGTAATAAAACGTACCTTATTCTGTGTTACGTATATTTAATTATACTTTATTGTCATTTTTTATGTAACAATCTCTACAAAATCAAGAATTGCAAAACATTAAAATTTACAAAATGTTAAATGTCTGATTTTTTATAAAATTATAACTGGAGTCTGTAACTGGAGGTTTGGAGAGGTGGCCTGCACGGCTTTACCCATCCCTTCTGCATTCCTATAGCCTGCTAACTATACCTACCCCAAAATTCGAAGGGTGTCGAGGACAATGCGACCCAGCGTTGCCACAGCAGGTATATACCTATATACAGAATCGATTTTTATAACTGATGATTTTCGTTTTGTACGTTAGAGTTAGAGTTGAGATCTTTCTCGTTCATGAGTGTCAGGCATATGTTCAGTTTGGGGGACTTTGCCAGAGGAATAAAAAGGAGATAAGCGAGCGGGAAAGGCTGGGATTTCGCCGGTGAGCCGGCAGTCAAGTCAGTCGTTTCCAGCCTCTCGAGTCAGTCGGTTCGTTAAGTGTTTCGCTCCTGAAAATTGTATAAGCATGGCGCGAAGGATCAGCATTATTTCCTTGGTCATCCTGGTAGTGATTCGTAAGTGCATTTTTCAAGTGAAAATTAACCACTGCTTCGCCGGTGACCCAAAGAGGATAATCAAAGAGTTCGCGTTTGCGCCAATCCCTTTAGCCACTAGATTGAACGTCTACCCTCTCAACCCTCTCCCGAAATTTTCCTGGATACAATTCAAATTTTTTTTACAAATAAATGTAGCATTGTTTTACCTTGTCTATATTTTCTAAAGGACTTACTCAATTTTTAAATTATATTGCAACTTATGGAATCATCTGGAAATCTGCAGATTCTCGTATTTCATTTTGAACGCAATTCGCTTCCCTTATTCTGACCTAGAAATAATTTTTTAACACATGATACTTGATTTGGAAAAAATTATGATAAAAGAAATGATTTTTTATTTGAATAATTACACATCAATTAAGGACATTTTATACTCAAAAGTCGTTTTCTGTTGAATCTGGTTATATCATACGTTATTGCCAACACGTGGGATTTACCTTACCGGAAGGTAAGGACATGACCACCTTTTCGAGAGTAACAGACAAAGGTGTTAAAAATGGAATATTCTTTGAATTTCAGTTATTGTTAAGCTTAATGACAATTACGTGAAAATATTCCAACTTGGTTTTGTACACGTCTCATCCTCTGTGAGAGAAAATGTCCATAAAATGCAAAAAAAATGGTTAAATAAATTGATTAAATTCGGCCAATCAATACCTTGACTTGATGTTAAGCAGAAAAGGAAATATCATTTAAATCGTACAATCATATCCCATTTCACGTACAGTCTTTCAAATATGAGTTTTTGTCATAAATTTTAACAAATTTGACTGACCAACACTTCTATGTCCAATTATTTCGTATTTTACAGCAGTAAAAAAATTTGTATCCTGTTTCTGGAAATTCGATTGACTTCTAAAATTGAAGGTCGAGATTGAGGAGCAAGCAAATAGAATATTAATTTATTTTATGGATAAGCACGCTCCCCTCCTTTTTATTGCTTTAATCTAGTTTTATCAGTTTGTAAAAATAGAATGCACCGTGCTCGTATTGGCGTACGTAATCTGTATTACAAAGCTGTACTAAAATAGTGCGAAAGTAAACACTTTTTTCTTTGAGCTACAGAATATTCCGCCATCGATCTCATATCTCAATGCTCCTTGACTCTCAATTTCATCCGCAAGGAAGAAAAAACGCCAAACCCCAAAAGTCTATGTTTGCCACGTTTAACATTCGTCTCAAGTTTAAAATGGAAAAAAACAAACTTATCTATAACGTTTAATAAGTAAATGTACATACACGATATTGGCAAAACATGCTACAGTCGTCGTCAAAAATTTATTGTTGTAAAACCAGGAACCATAAATTGAAACATTGTGCGTACATCAGAAAGTAAACACTAAAACAGTGCTGACTCATAATTTTCATGATCAGATAAAAATACCTGTCTGTGCTTATAAAATCACGATTTCCGTGACGTTAACTCATATCATGGATACGATATCCAGGGATTTATCAGAAAATATCATGTTTGTTCTTTCAACGCATCATCAGATTATTCACGTAGATGGTATTATATGATTGGAGAATAACGATACATGTATTGTTTGAATTTTTGCTAACAGACTGTACCAATTTGGACTAAAAATGAAAACAAATTTCATGTAGACATTCCAACAATTAGCCTCGCAATTAGACTGTCAAAACATTTGCAAAAGAGAAGTTAGCCTTGATTTTTATTTACGCGTTCATTGCTTTGAAGATGTTTTTCCATTTGATACATATGGCATAATGCTTTTTAAACTTTGTTTCAACCTATGCCTGCATACATCTTCTCACTGTTTCTCCCCTTCGTTAGAAACTCTCAACCACTGAATGGAAGAATTCGCACCAGATGTTTGTAATAAGTCGAATTTAAATTAAAACCTTCCCACTTTTCTAGAGTTTTAGTATATAAAATCTTTTAAGCAAATCCTAAATTCATAACCATTTACTATACTCTGAAATGGTTCTCTGAGGCTGTACATTATTTTTAAATTATACATTTTTTGTATTCAGTGTCTGGCATTGTTCGTGCGGTTTTACAAACATTTAATTTTAAAAGATTCGTTTCCTGTATATTATTGGAGAAATATTTAAATATCTGAATGCATAACCGATTTTTGAAGAATGTGATTTGATCTCGTAATATGAGGGTTCGTGGTGGTAAACGAGTCTCGTATCTGAATCGCCGGAATCTGAGTAGTCAGTATACGCAGTAGATGTAGTCAGTAGACGCATAGCATGACTAAGTGGCGACAAATTTTTCAGGTGAAAGAACGCACACAGTTCTTCACAGTGCAATATATGTTGAATGCAAACGTTGCATTCTACATGCACAAGTAAATATGCGCTTCGTAATTAAATGAAAAACAGGAAAAACTTTCGTAATCGGTAAATTATCAAATTTAGAAGGATAACAGTCTTTTCCCTACTCCCGAAAACTTACCCATTTTCTCCTCTTTAAATGTACTATACTATACTATGTATATAATATGAAAATACAGTATTTAAATTATGCGGTAAATGCTCTGAAATTAAAAAATGTAGATAAGAACTGATAAGAAGTATATGAACCACTGTCTGTTTTATATCTACAAAGTTATTCTGTTAAAAACTAGAATATGTTACAGCGTATATAGTTACATTTTAGTTTTAATATATTTATAAATAAATCAAATATAAAATATAGAGCTGTGAATTCGATCTCAAATGTTTCTAGTTTGTTTTTACTTATAATTTTAGTGATGCTTATTTGATAAAAACTTTGCTTTACCTTTACAATTAATTAGCGAATACATTTACTTCCTCATATCCAGGTGAAAACTTTAGTTTACATATAGTGGATAAGACGAAGCTATTTTGCATTGATTTTATGAACTTTCCTATGTAAAACAAATAAAAAATATCAGTGTTTTATCCACTATATATAAATTATAGATAACTTTTTCACCTGGGTAGTAATTAGTAATTAAAATGTTTCTAAACACATTTTAGGTATTGCTTTGTAGGGGTGCCCCACTTACCATAAAAATACAATTAGGCTAATTGATTCGTCTTGAATCAAACCATTTTCTTTATTCTTAAATCAATTGTATATTATATTCATGAAAAAAGTTTTACTGTACAAAATATATGTTTTAAATATTATATAAAGGACCATAACTTTCTTTATTTCTCAATCTAAAGTTAATGAAGAAAATTGTTAAAATATTATAAATTTAAGTAAGTTCCTGAGTCTTCAATATAATTGATAAATATTGTAGTCAATCATATCATTCGATTCGTCTCAAATCAAGGAATTTTGTCTATTCTTGCATAAAATTTAAATCAGGTTTTATAACTTTTACCTATTTACATACGTAATGAACTTGTACTCGAAAATTAAAATTAGTCTAAAAATTAATTTTATTTTATGGATACACTTTAAGACTTAGAAGAAACATTATTTTTCGTACACTTAGGTTTGATAATTGATTTTATAATATTCTAAAAACACAGAAAAAATCATTTTCTCAATTAAAAAAAAAGAAATTTATCGCGTTTTGCTTGCTTACTCATCAAATATCACGATTGAATTATTACTGAAGGTGTTTTAGAAGAGAAAATAAGGTTCATTTTGAAAATGATTTTAAATATAGAAAAATTTTTCATTTAAGCAATGTTATGTTTTGTCGGACTTTATTACATCGCTGTGAATGGATTTTCAACTGCCTGAGTATATCCAATTAAAAACATGATTTAATAGAAGAAATCGCTGAAAAATCACAACATTATTTTTAAATATATAAATCTCTCCTATTTTTCCTCGTTTTCGTGAAGAATTACACTGTTTTCTCTTTTTTTTGGTCCTTTTTCGCTTTGATTCTTCAATTAACAACAATAAAATCGCGAGAAACATAACAAACATTAGTTCCCAAAATACAGGCATTTATCAAAGTAAAGGAACTATCTAATTATATTTTTTTCAAAACATTTTTTCGCTCAATACATCTATAATTGATGTAGGGGTTGCTAGGTATACCTTGCAATAATTAGTCAACGCGAATATCTGTGGGAATTCCAAAATAACCTGGTTATAATCCGGTGAGGCATCCATTGCTAATCGAATCAGAAATCAGTTTTTGCGGTTATGTATAAATAGATCGTATAATTTCCAAGCGGTTCTACGAAATATTAATATTCCACCATTGATTTTGAAAAAGGGAGAATTGAATATTAAAAATGTTGCTAATTCAAACATCTGGGATATTTCAAAGATTATTTCTGAAGGCTCAATCTTGACATTTATTGAAGGAAACATTTTCCATAAGATATGATTGACAAATGTTTATTCGAGTCGCTGCACCAAGATTTGTCATATACTTAATGAATCATCGATTGTGTAATTGGTTGTAATAAAGTCAGTGTCTTTAATTGCGAGTACATTTTACCACAAAGAAAGGGCTAAATTGCCGCCGACAACTGACTCACAGTGTCAGGATGGGAATTTCACGAATTAGTTAATTAATTCAGCCAATTATACACTTCCCAAGAATTCATTCACCCCCTTGGAATATATAGTAAAGGAGAAACTATTTCCCTTGGGGATATAATTAACATTGCTATTGCTGCAGGAAAAGTGCAGTCACTCAGTTCATTTTCTTGAGTAGAGTTTCATATATGCAAATGTCATCAGCTACTAATGATAAGAACAAACATAACCGGTGGAACCGATTTTAACTGAAAGTTGTTTGTAAACGCGCTTTTGTTTACAGGTTTTGGCGTCCTATTAAAAATTAAAGACGAAATTTAAACTAATTTTGTTTGCCCTTTTGAAAAAACAGCATCATCAGTGTAGTTTTTGTGCTTGAAGGAAAAAATAATTTTTAATACAAAATGAAAACTTAGTTATTTCCAACCAGAAAAGGTGAATTTTCAACAAAAATGTAATAGTTCACATTTTAATCCAAAAATATTACAATTTTGAAACAAAAACAGTTGAGTTTATACAAAGATTTTAACAAAATGGTAGACTCCTTAACCAAAAAGGAGAATTTTTAACCAAGAAGATGAACTTCATAAAAAAAACACAACTTTGAACAAAATGGTTAGATTTTCAACCAAACATGGAACTCTTTAACAAAGTAGTTTAATTTTGAACCAAGTAGTTGTATTTTCAATCACAAAGATGAATTCTCAGCGAAAAATATAATAGTTGATAATCAAACTAAAACTTATTTTAAAATTTAATTTTCAACAAAAATATTGAGTTTGCTACCAAAAAAGATTTTTCAGTCAAGAATAAAAAAATTAGGCAAATTATAATTTGAAGTCAAGAATCATTTTTAATAAAAATGAAAATTTCGAATAACCATTTTTAAATTTTATTTGTTTACTTGCTTTAAGGTTATATAAATATAATTTCTCTATGTTTTTCGATCAAATTCAAAAGGATCTTTGAAGATTTTAGATATGTCGGAAAAGTGTCTATAACATTTTATTTATGTTTTATAGGATTTCACCACATTTTAGGAAAAATTTGAGTAGTTTAAACGACATTTAAGATTTTTAGGTGCTTGCAAATATTTTAAATGATGTTTTATAATGTTTTTAAATATTCTCCCATAATTAATTTTTGAAAATAATGAATCGCTTTAAATATTCCCAGGAATTTAAAGATAATTTTTGTATTATCTTGAAACCTATTGAAAACTTAAAAAACAGCATTTTATTTCGATATCTTATAAAATATAGTTGTTGTAAGTACTTTCAACAATTTTAGATATTTTTTAAACGTCGTCGAATTTTTTGTAAAATTTTGTAATGTTAAAAAATTCAATAAATTTGCTTCCAATATTTTACATTCTTTTTCGAAATTTTTAAAAATCCTTTGAAATGTTTTGAAATATTTTCTTTAAATTAATTTTTAAAACAAGAAAATTAACTAAAATTTTCCCTGGATTCTTTAAACAAAAAACTTGAAGCCACTTAGAAGTCTTTTATTTTACGCATTATGCAACCAATCAGTTGGTCAACAACAAGGGGGGTGCGAGATTTTCGAAAAATTCGCACCAGCTTTTTCTTTTAGATAGTGTCGATTTTTCTGATTAAGCAGCATCCAAAATAAAAAAGTGCCGATACTATCATTATAACAGTATTTTAAAATTCTATTGTTAATATAATTAAAATTTTATAAACTCAAAAGTTCAATTGAAATATTATAATTATTAAATAGCAAATTTAATAGTCAACTGAAAATTTAGTAGTTCTTAAAATATCATGTATTAAATACTATATTAAATTTATAATTTCTTACTGAGCACAATTCGTAAAGTGCATTGATTAAATCTACAATAAGGATACAAATTTTAAGGCCAAATACTCGAAAATATTCCGACGGATTTGAAAGATTTCAGTGAATTTAAGGGGATTTCAAACATTTCAAAGGACCTCATAAGATTTCGAAATATTTCTTGGAATTTTAAGGATTTCAAGAGATTTCAAGAAAATTCTACAGATTTTAAAGAATTATAAGGGATTTTTATAGAGTTTTTATGATTTTAAGCGATTTGATGGATTTTTATGGTTTTAAACGGGTTTCAGGAATTTTAAGAGCTTTCGAAGATTTGAAGGGAATTAAAAAGATATCAAAAGATTTTCCCAGATTTTAAAGGATTTTATCAAATTCTAAAAGATATGTAGAGGTTTGAACTGTTTCAAAATTATAAAAGGCTTTTAAAGGATTGTAATGGATTTCAATATATTGTAAGAGATTTCAAGAGATACAAAAAGATTCCCATGGATTTGAACCATTTCAATGAATTTCAAAGGGATTAAAAACATTTCAAGAGATCTCATAGGATTTCGAAATATTTTGTGAAATTTCAAGTATATTAATCGATTTGAAAACATTTCAAAGTATTTTAAGGTATTTCCAAGGAGATCAATCGCTTAAAATGAATTTCAAGATATTACGTACAATACCATGGAATTCAAAGAATTTTAGCATGATTTAACATATTTTTACGATTTTATCAATTTTAAAAAAAAAATTACTGGATTTCTTAGGATTGCGAAGATTTCTTGATTTTATATAAAATATTAAATGAGAAAGAAATAAAACCAATTACGATATGTGCATCTTTTAAAATATCCTAAAAACGTATTGGTCATATAAGGTCCTTCAAAAGCCCTTAATTCATGTGAAATTCTTTACAATTGATATAAATATTATAAAATGTAGAGAATTTTTTGATATCTATTCAAATCCATTGAAAATAAATTAAATTAATTCTATAAAAATCCCGTCAAATCTTCAACATTCTCTGAAATCCCTTGGAATCATTCAAAATACCCTAAAAGCTTTTAAATCCTATGAAATCTCTCAAAAATTGTATGACACGTAGGAAGTTCTTGACAAATCGATAAATTTAGCATTATTCTCTAAAAACCCTTTGAAATTTTTCAAATAATATTAAATGTCTTAATTAATTCTCTTGCAATCCATGTCACTGCCGCAAACTCATTAAATTCGGTTAAAATTCCCTAAATCGTTTAAAAGCTTTGAGCATTCCTTAAAATAATTTAATTCCTGAGAAATACTGCGAATTCCCTTGAAATCTGTTGAAATCTGTGGAAATCTGTGGAAATATTTCAAATCTTTTGAACTCTTCCAAAAAATTGGGTACAACTGCTGTTAGGATTGGTCTGTAAAACTGTTATCGGATTGGATGGTGAATCCCAGTTCGCTTCTGAACGCTTATTTTCACGAATAAATAATATGTCAATTTTGTTTAACCAGAAGATAGTTAACGGAAAGAACCTAGGCTTTTTCCGACACGAAAAAAAGAACAGTTCGAGAAAAGTCGTATAAAATTGTTTGATGAATTAATGAAATCAAAATTATATTATTTCAATTGTAAATAGTTCAAATTTAGAAGAATTATAATGCTTTGAATACTTTGATTTTGTGGTTAAGTAATCAATATTTAAATTGAAGATTTTGTTCGTAATACAATTTTTAATTTGTATGACTTGGAGACATTTCTGGTAAACAGGAAATGAAAAGAAAATTGTTTTTGTTCTTTTATAGGAAATACACATTTAGTATTAGACTGCGTATTATGAATGCTCGAAAAAAATGATATTAAATGTGTAAACACAGCAGTTGCTCCATTTGATTGAAAACATTGTGAAATTGTAAATAAAAAAGCGTATCAAGTTTTTCGATGCACCCACCCTCCCACAGATCACATACTGGATCCATGTCAGTATTTAACGGGGTGATAATAATTGAGATAAATTTTTTGTAAAGTGACAGAGATTAGTTCTAACTATGTATTGAGTGACCCTGGAAAGTTTATAGACATGATATTTCAATGTGTAATGCTTCACTGGTTGTAAAGTATTTTCCATATAAATAGAATATACCGGTAAGGTTTCCCCTTCTTCAACTTTTGATATACAAAACATCCCACTTTTGCTTAACCCTTAAACGGCCAAAACGCCACTACCGGTACACTGCTTTTCAACGGCCAATAACTAAGACTATTCGACACTAGAAAAAATTGAGACACATATAT
>NC_046666.1:66810799-66814748 GCF_010883055.1 Belonocnema kinseyi | reverse complement strand
AGACGCCATTTTGAAAATACTAAAACGAAAAATCGATCTTTGAACCATGGATTCTTAAAGTTTAGACATTTATTCCACCGGTTAGTGAGATTCCAGGTTAATCACAGACTCGAAAAGCTTTGGAAAATGGTTCACAAAAAAAATAGGCACGAAAAATCACGTTTTTTTGTTTACACTGCATTTTGGGATAATAAATAAATTTTTTGAGGAATTTCATCGGCACCGTCGGAAAGAGGAGATCTTAAAGAATAAAAATATATGTGTCTCAATTTTTTCTAGTGTCGAATAGTCTTAGTTATTGGCCGTTGAAAAGCAGTGTCCCGGTAGTGGCGTTTTGGCCGTTTAAGGGTTAAGATATATCGTTGCGAATAAGTATAGCCGAAAGTTTGACAAGAGATAATAGAAAAAGGACAAGGCAAAAATGATAAACTCTAAAATCTATTATCAACCGTTTGAATTTCAAACAAGAATTTCTTTGTCAAATATAACAAAGTCATTTTCGGTGATATGGCTGACATTCGTTACCTGAAATAATATTCAACGCTTAGAACTCTTCTAATTTTAAAGTATTTACAGTTAAAATAAAATAATTTGTATTTCATCAGTTCATCAAAAGATTTCATCAGACTTTTTTCGAATGGTTCTTTTTTCGTAACGGAAAAACAGCTCATATCCTTTCCTTTAAATATGTTAAGATTGCGAAAATGTACATATTACTACTTATTTTTAAAAATGAGCGTTCAGAAGTGAACTGGGATTCACCAACCAACCCGATAAAAGTTTTTCAGACCGGCCCAAAAAGCCGTTACGCAATTTTTTTAAGAATTCAAAAGATTTGAAAGAAAGATTCATGGAGGTTCAAAAGGGTTTCAACGGATTTCCAACAGAAAATTCTTATTGATTTAATTCAGTGACCAATTTGTCACTGATTAAAATCCAGATCGAAATTCATAGAAACCAAGGATTTAAGAGAATTCAAGGAATTCAGAGATTGTCAGAAATTCTGAAAATGTTCCCAATTTTTATTGCTCTAAACATAAAGCTCTTAATTTTGAAAAAATAAATTAAACTTCTTTATTTTATTTATGAAAACTGTGAAGTTTGAGTTTTAAAGGCTATAAATTTCATATTGCAAAATCTTTTTAGCAATGCAAATTCAAAAATTTACAATCTGATTTCTTTACAATTTTTAAATTATATACCCAGGTGCAAATTTTCCATTGGGCCATAGTCGGGCCAACTTTCTCGGAGTTGGGCTAACTTTGCCAACCAGGCATTGACCAACATACCGAAATGATAACTATGGCCCAACGGCGAAATTCTAACTTTGGCCCGACCATTGGTACAATATCCATTACCAAAATCGGGCCAACTATGGCAATTACACGGAAAAATATATTCATTAAATTTTATAGAACTAATCTTATAGTAGAGAATACGATGGGTAGTTTAATGAATATAATAATACAATCGCTACACTGTTTATAGTCGCACGCTATGAAAATCTTTATTCGCCTTGGGATTCGAACCCTGTAAGTTTCGCATTCCCCATTCCTAACGCCTGAAGCCTCTCGGCTAACCTAGTTGGAAGTATTACAAAAAAAATCTAAAATGTAACAGACAGCTCTGCATGGCCATCTGCAAATTTCTGTGAACCGTTCTATAAAAAATATTGCTACGCGCATAATATTAGTTTAAAATCTTAAAAGTCATTTAAATTCTACCGAAATTCCTAAAAAGTTCTTTAAAATTATGTTAAATTTCTTAAATTCATTAAAAATATCTCGAACTCTTTTAAATATTTTGAAATTTTTTAAAATTCGTTTATAAATTAAAACATTTTTTAAGTCAAATAACTCCGGTCAAATCCCTCGAAATTCCTAAAAGTATGTTTAAATAGTTTAAATTATATTTTTAAATTACATGAAAATCTTGAAACTCTTTTGATTTTTTAAAAATAATTTAAAATGCTTTCTAAGATTTTAAATTCCTTTACTCACTTTTTAAACCATATTAAATCTATTGAAGGCACAAAATCCCTTAAAATCACTACAAATCTTTCGGACTCATCAAAAGTATTTTAAAGCCTCTAAAATCTCTTGAAAATTCTTTTGCTTGTTTTAATTCTTCTTATATATTTTAAACTTCTTTAAAATTACTTGAAATATTTCGAAATTCATTTATAATTTTTTTCTCTTTTCATTAAAAAGAATGTTCAAATCCCTTTATGTCGATCTCTGGGCCGACTTTGGCCCTGAGTTGGACCCGTAGTCGGCGTTACTCGTTAACGAAAGATGTCTCATAGTTGCCCCGATGGTTGGTCCATGTTTGGGCCATTGTTGGGCCAATAGTCAGCCTAACTTCTTCAGAACTTTCTAAATACCTTCATGCCGATCTCTGGGCCGACCGTGGCCCAGAGTTGGGCCGGTGGTCGGCGTTAATCGTTAACGAAAGATGTCCCATAGTTGCCCTGATGGTTGGTCCATGTTCGGGCCGAAGTTGGGCCAACAGCCGGTCCGACGTTGTCCGCCAACGTTGGGTGTTTAGGTTGGGCCGACAAAAGTATCTTATAAATATAAAAGGTGGCCCAACTTTGGCTGCCGTTCTACGGCGGGCCAAAGTCGGTCCGAATTTGGGCCAACGCACCTGCTCTGGGTGCCGACCTGAATTCGCACCTGGATAGCTTTGAAAGACTTAAAAAGAGGAAAGTCATACAATTTTTTAAATATTTGAAATCAATTTGACTCTTTAATATTATAAACTAAGAAAGTTAAAGACTCCGTTCATGCTTGAAATTAAACCAATTTAATTGTAAATGATTGTACGATTTTAATTATTTATACTAAGGGCATCCAGTGTGAAGCTTTATATTTGTTATTTTTTAATATTTAATAATTATTCAATTTGGAACATGCTTACACTTGTACACAATTAGAAATTGTGCAATCTTAAGCTATTCTTAAATGTAATCTCAGAAGTTACAATTACTACCGAAAGTTGCATGATTAAAATTGATTAGGAGCACGAATATTTTCAAAATTTTAATTATTATTGAAACGTCAATATGCCTTCAACTGTATTGTCATTTTATTGTGCAGCACAAATCTCCAAACAAAATGATGAAAAAACACAATGATCGTTACAACCCATCTTTATGTTGCCACCACTGTCAATTATTATTAGTTTTTTTTTGTGCAATTTTTGAAGTATTATTATTTTTTATCATTTTTCAAAATAACAATAATTGTATAAAAATGTGATACAAACATAAATTTAAAACACGTGAGATTCATATATATATTTGAAATATATATATTTCAGTGAAAAAAAAACATGAAGATAAGTCAGAAAATGCTTGGGGGTTTTAATTGAGTTATTATATAAATTGAAAATACAATTGAAATTTATTATTTCGCAATTTCAAAGTTTAGTTTGTTCATGCTGTAAATATTTGATTTAAGAACACAAAATTAATTTTTTTTTTCATTGGAGATTCCAAGTGACAATATTGCTCAAGAGATATTACAATGACACAGATATTTGATTGAAATACCTTGATGCTGTTCGGTTGATTAGCAGCTTATAAAAAAGAACCAGGGAAATAGGAAGTGCTTTTTTAAACAGTTTCAACAAGCATATTTCCCTCAGAAGATACAAAGACACAATGGCACAAATCTAATCAATATATTGTAAAGGGGGTCAATGTGAATTATCTAGGACTCCAGAATCAGCAAAACGTTTCATCTATGAATAGATTTTACTATATCATTATTTAATATTATATTCAGAAAAGTTTCAAGACAAATACTTTTTAATACATCATTCGCCCGAGCGAAGAGCTTTACATCTTTTATTATTATTATTATTACACCATTAAGCCATTTCCCTTTCGGGGTAGGCGTGACTCACTCGGCAGGGGAAAGGAGTAGTGTGTGGATGGGATAGAGAT
>NC_046666.1:66806313-66810699 GCF_010883055.1 Belonocnema kinseyi | reverse complement strand
CAACCAAGTTTTGCAAAGTTATAAATGTAAAAATGTTTTAATTGGCAATTTACGTTCAATCCAAATGGTTCTTGTCCAAGCTAAGTTTACCATCAGTGCGCCGCGAAGGTGTGCCGAGAGTTGCTTACAGCGCTCCAAGTGGCTCTTGGCAAACTATATCGATGTATGCTTTCTACTGGGAGCGGTGGGTAGAGAGGAAGTGACTTTTTTCGCCGGACGCGCCGTCTATATTTTTGGCGGGCAACTAAGCCCGCACCGCATCTACGTTTATAATATCTTTGGTATAACCAAATTCTGAAAAAAGGTTATGTTCCCCAGGGTTCACCGCGCATTTCAAATAAATCATGAGTTACGAATTTAAAAAAATGTAACGCAACATTAAAATTGTTCATAAATATATTCGAGGCGTGCATTAAGTACTTTCTTAAAAATTGGAGTTGGTTTTCACTAACGTAACGGTACGTGAGTGATATTTGACGTTTGGCAAGTGTCAAAATCGTTTTGTACTTCCATCTTAATTAATTAAATAAAGTGAATATCTGCAGGCTGTACGTAATTAATTGGCGATAAAATCTGTTGTTTTACTTATTGAATAAAATATGGAAATCAAACGCTTTTGACTAACTGCAACGAAAATTATAATCGGTATGTTTATAAAAATCGCAACGATGAATCTGAGATTCAAATGATGAGATGTAAGAAGCGGCGAATTATTCTTATAAGCTGAGTGTTCGGCGACCTTGAAAATTTCGTGTCCGCCACTATAGAATGTTAAAGTATACATTTTTGAGATATTTGACTTAGAAATTATAAAAATTATTAGCTGAAATCTTCAATATTAACTCAGCTTCAGAATAGACCTTTTTATTCTAGACTTCGACAGTGCGCAAGTGCCAGGATTTTACGTCATTTCCGTTTTTTTCGAACAGTTTTGTGTCGAAATGTATGGAAAATATTGTAAATAAAAATACCAACGAGCAAGCCCATTTTATTTAGATTTGTTGACATCTGTCATCTTCAAAAAAATGTTTAAAAATCCGGAAATAATCAGAGAAGATGATGTTCCAGGAGCAAAATTAGTGCACAAAGCAGTGAAAGAGTGCAGTGTTAGACAGCATAAGCGATAGATAAATATAGGAAATGATCTTTAAAAGGAAAGAAAGTGATTCAGTAGAAAGGTTAGTTGAGGTTATGTTTGGCAGGTATTAATATTTTCTTTCTTTCCTAACATTTACTTACATATTAAATGAAGCATTTTTATCGGGGTTTCGAACCTCCTCAATTTGTTGATAAAAAATAAAATCTATTTAATACTTTCACTTGAGAACGCAAAACTATTATATTTATGTATTTATAACCACAGTTTATATGAAAGAAGGAAAATTTGTTAGTACATTCCTTATACCAGGTAATCACTAACAAATGGCTTTTTATTGTCTAAACTTGAAAAAGAGAAGTAGAAAATATAATATTGTGTTATTTTATATTTTTATGAATATTAAATATTTACTCAGACAAAGTTCTAAACGTTTTTTTCCTTTTAATGCTGGTTTTCTACATTTAGGACATCGTTTCAGGTGCTCAATACTGTGCTCTTCTACTGATCTGTGCACTAATTTTGCACCTGGAACATCATCTTCCGTAAGTTTCGCCGAATTTTTAAGCATTTTTTAGAAGATGACAGACGCGAACAGATGCAAATAATGGCCTTGATCACCGCACTCTTTGCACGTTTTCACCGTTTTTTTTAAAATATACTTAAAAATGATGAACCTAAAAAATCTCTGTTGTTTACAAATTAATTTTTTTTTGTTTTTATTAACAATATTTTCCATACATTTCGACACGAAACTGTTCGAAAAATACGGAAATGACGTGATTTTCGGCACATGCGCACTGCCGACGTCTAGAATAAAAAGCTCTATTAGAATGAGCCATGGCCATATAACGGAATTTTCAAGAGTTTCACCAACCGGTTTTTGAGTATACACCATATTACAAAACATTAATAAAGATTTCAAAGATTTTAAGATATTTAAAGGGACTTTGAACATTTTATAAGGGCGTGTTTATCAGATTTTAAATATTTCATAACAATTTCACAAAGATTTTAAAATTTTTAAAAGATGTAAAGGGTTTCAAAGATTTTGAAAAGGTTACAGTTCACCAGATTTCAAAGATTTTTAAACATTTGGAAGATTTGAAAAGGTTTTAAAACATTTTAGAATATTTTTTTTACTAATTATAGATTTCAAATGATTTAATGATTTCAACGAATAAAAGAGATTTCGCAAACAAAGATTTAAGAAAAATTTCCCAAAGAAACCACGTCCCGAGAATTTTTGTGAACACATTCTAATATTGTGTTACATTGTTTTTAATTCGTAACTAATGATTTATTTGAAATGCGCGGTGAACCCTGGGGAACATAACGTTTTTTCAGAATTTGGTTATACATATATTTTGCGCACGTCTTCTGAGTCTCGAAGCCTTTGACCGATCAGTGTCATTCAAATTTCGTTTTTATCACAGGATTTCCAGCTATTACAATATATCCCTAAATATTGAGATATTAACTTTTAACACGTTTTGTTCGCTTACTCTTCAAATGTTATTAAATAATTTTCAATTCGTTTTAAAGCATTCTCTCAATTCAAATTTCCCTCCAGTCAGCAGAGATGAATCGACTTAGTCTGTTCGTGCATACAGTGGCTCCAACCAACCGCGATTTCCGGTCTGCTGGCCAGGGACAATTTTTGCACTATTTACTATTTATATCTACTCACAAAATGTAAAACAGAAGCTTCCGAAGAAAAGAATTCAGTGAAGGCTATAAGTCCCTTACGAAAGGTGAAATCAGTTTCAGTCGTTTCACGCAAACCTGCACGTTACTTATGTATGGCCCGCTGGTGAGATTGAGAATAACAGGTTCGTGCCAAACTGACCTCAATCAACGAATACTCAAGGAATCTATTTAATCGACATCGAATCGATTCGATTGTTCGACAAATTAAAATTTCAAAGACAATCCTAACGGATACCTCACCACGAACTTTGACTATGTTTTTCCCAAGATTTTATACTGTTAGCGTGGAACTGAATGCACTTCACTTTGATCGCTCGAACGGATCTGGAATAGAAGAGCTCAGGCACCAATGGACTCTGCAAATATTTTAACTGGACGGTAAAACAGAAAAGATTACTATGAAGAATTTAATTTTTATAATTTTCAAAGGGTTTTCAGGCTGTCTACTAGGATGTCATAAAACTTAAAACTTGTTTTTCATGACACACCCCCTAAACATATTTTTCATTTCTTTTTAATAAATAATTTTCAACCATGGTCCTGGGGCTTCAAACTGTCTCAAAATGATTTAAAAATATGAAGAGTAGTTTTTGAAATCAATGGGTAGTATTTTGGTCTAAGTCGAATTTTTTCTGAACATATGATTTCATAAGTTCTATTCTCTTGAAAACAATGATTACATTTACAACAATTACCATTAAGTAATCATTTTAATGATTTTAAGACTGTTTATGACCCCTGGAATGCAGTTTAAAATTATTTTTAAAAGAAAAGGAAAATATGCATTTATTTTTTCACCAAATGGTACAAGTTCTGGGGTGCGTGGTAACAAATTTTTTTAAAGAGAATCTAGTGTCTACTAGGGCGAAGTGAAAAAACTTTATTCCAAATTCAGAAGGGGTCTAAGTTTGGTAATCAGATATCCCACAGAAAGTTACAGATAAAAAATATATCTTACGTACGCCCATCCCCGATAAAGCTTAAGCAGAGTGGCCGAAAAGCTTCATTTTCAGAATTCCTTGATTTTTCACTAATCTTTCCCAGACCATTAACATTCAATGACTATCATTTTAATCTAGTATCATTAATAATATGGAATCTTTTGTAAACGGAATGAAGCAATTTGAGATTTAAATTTCAAATTTATTTATTTCAACCAAAAAATATGACTTTTGAACAAAATGCTTTAAATTTCAACAAAATAAATAAATTTTTGTAATACTATAATTTTTCACCTAATATTTTTAATTTTTTTATGAGAAAAAATGATATATTTTTTTGTTGACAAGACCAGGCACAAAATGTGTCGCAAAGGCCCTTCGGTCAAAGTTCAGCTGAGGGTAGATTTCTAGATTATTCTCAAATTCCCGTGTTGCTTATTAAAACAACACGTTCATTCCACAGATCTCAAAAATTAACTTAGGTCGGGGTTGGAGAAAAAAGACACCCAAGAAAGCAAAACAAACGCGAATCAAAATTGAAAGGAAACAAAAGTTCAGAAATTGTCAACATGAGAAATAGTAGGGGGGAAATGGTATATGATGCAGATGGAATACTAGAGGCTTTCAGAGACTATTTTA
>NC_046666.1:66794663-66806213 GCF_010883055.1 Belonocnema kinseyi | reverse complement strand
AATACTATATACATTTTCAACAAAAATATCTTATCCAGAAATATATTTTGTTTTAATTATTATTTTAAATTTAAACAATAATGTTTAAATATTTCAAACATTAAAAAAGTTGTTTCTTTGGAATAAATATTTGATTATTTCAATTAAAAATAAAAATTGCCAAAGAAAAATGCTTTCAGCACTTATTTATCTTGAAATGTCTTTGTATAATACTTTTTTTTAATTAAAAAGTATGATTTTTCGAGAACATTTTTTTTATAATTAAAAAAAAAACTGCACCGAAAACCTGGATCAAGCTTCAGATCTGAAAAAATTCAGCGATACATACATGTCAAACTTTTCTAACCTCAAAATATTTTTCTGCTGCCTTACCGTCATATTTTACGAAGAATGAGAAAACAAGAATTCGACTTCGTAGTACGATAAGGGCAGCACCTCGATAGGGCAGAAAATGTGATGTCCTATATATATAATTCCCCACTCCGACGCCCCGTACCGCATCTACGTTTATAATATCTGTGGTTATACGTATATTTTGCGCACGTCTTCTGAGTCTCGAGACTTTTGATCAATCGGCGCAAGATCTCGAGCGCGGGAGATTTGGAAACCGAATTAAAATCGCCTATATAGTACTTTTTGGCATAACACAAATGCAAGACGGGTTGCATTATATGCTAGAGCTTATGTAATTATATTCCCTATGACTACATGGTAAACATCCTTACTGTATATATTTTTGTAACCGGGAGAAATCACGAATTTCTACCGGGAGAAAAAAATGAAAAAAGTAGTAGCCACCCTGGTTAAGAACTTATGTAACGTTTGGTACGTTGCCTGATGATAAATTTTTAACAAAGTTTGCGAGTTTTGTAAAACATGGCCTTGGAAATAATAACTTGATATGTTTGAAAATCACTTTCATATTTCAGACTTCACATTATTACCCCCAGTCTCCCCTTTTCCCCCTTTTTAAAGAATTCTTTTTTCTACCGTTTGCAAGAAACTTACCTTAAACTTCAAATTAAACTATTTGGATCAAAGTTTAATTACTATGTCAAAAAATTCATTTTTTCCTTGAAGATTTATGGTTTTGGTTAGAAATTTTTATATTTTGTTGGAAATTCGTTCAATTTTTGGATGAAAATTAAACTTAAAAATGATTATTTAATTATGCCATTTTTGGTTGAACATTTATATTACTTAGTTAAAAATTCAACTATTTGGTTGAATCTTAAAATGTTTTGTGAAGAATAAAGTTTTTTGATCACTTATCATTTTCGTGGGAAATTTATCTTTCTTCGTTGATGATTGAGTTATTGGGTTAAGAATTTAACTATTCTGTTAAAGGTTTATTAATTTTATTAAAAATACTACTATTTTGTTAGTTGTCTTTTTTTTAAAACAATCTTTTTTGTTATAAAAAACTTGACCTGAAAATTTAACTAATAGGTCTAAAATTCAAATGTTTTGTATAAATTCGTTCTTTTAGAATTAGAATTAATATTTTATATAACAGAAGAGTCGTCTTGGTAGAAAATTAATTTCTTGTTTAAAATTCAACTGACTTTTAAAAAATTCCTCTTTTTGGTTTGAAAGTGTAACTAATCGGTAAATTGTTCAACCATTTCGTTGAAAATTCCTTTGTTTCAAATATTGAGAATTAGTTGTTTTTAACTGAAAGTATAACTATTCCATTTTTGATTGAATATTTATATTTGTAATTTAAAGTTGATTTTTTTAGTTTAAACTTCAACTACTGGATTACATATTGATCTTCCGTGTTAAAAACATTTTGTTTTCAGGATTCGCCTCTTTCATTGAATTTTATGTTTTATTTTTATGAGAATACGTTTTTTTGGTTAAAAACTAAATTTTGTATCTGAAAAATTAAACTTTTATATTTCTGGCTGAAAATTTAGCTTGTATTAATAGAAAATTTAACTGTTTGGAAATAATTAAGGTATTTTGTAAAAGTTTAATTATTTTGTTAAAAATTCAACTGGTTAGTTAAAGTCATCCTTTTTGGCCGAAAATTCATCAATTTTGCTGAAAATTTGTCCTCTTGGATTGAAAATTTGTCTTTTATGGTACACAAGCCATCTTTCTTAGCAGAAAATGAATTTTCTTAATAAATACTCAACTTTTCGGTTGAAAAATTCAACTGTATTCGGAAAAATCCCTCTTTTCGACTATTTTGTTAAAAATGTATTCAATTTCTTGCAAATTCAACTATTTTTTAAGGTGTCTTTTGGTCGAAAGTTTATCTGTTTTGTTAAAAAATCATCCTTTTGGATTGAAAATAAATTTATCTTTCATGGTAGAAAAGTCATATTTCTTGGTTTTCAACTTGGTTTTTAACTGGAAAATTTAACTATTTGATTAAAAATTGAACGATTTTACTGAAAATTGGTCTCTTTTACTTGAACATTCAACTATTTGGCTCTTAAGGGAGCTGTATGAATCAAAATTTATTACTAGTTTTTTGTGGTCGTCTTATTGTCTCGAAAATAGTCTTATTCCGGTCGAAAATAGGCAAAAATTGGTAATGTA
The DNA here is from genome assembly GCF_010883055.1 of Belonocnema kinseyi. NCBI lineage: Eukaryota > Metazoa > Arthropoda > Insecta > Hymenoptera > Cynipidae > Belonocnema > Belonocnema kinseyi. The sequence goes on along the minus strand of NC_046666.1, from coordinate 66,803,663 downwards.
GTTCCTTATTCTAGACGTTGTCTTGAACTCTAGAGCCCTCCATTGATGGCCCCAATACTGAACACTGAGTGATTTTAACATGGAGAATAGATAGATATAAGGAGACCAATCTGTAATGTATGGACTTCACCAAAAACGGTCACTTTTCTGTGGCCAGAAGTACGCGCACACACATGTGTAAAATCACACTTACGTATAGTTAAAAACTTCCCGAGCGTGGCGTGCCAACCGCACTTGAAAAAAATATGGCCGCCTCCATTGTTTTGTTTTGAAAAGTCGCTTGAACAAATAAATAATTAATAATCAGACAGGATTTTGTGAAATGTTTGTGGAATACAAAATTATTCGCTATGGAAGAGGTAGGCAGTATGTTTAAGAAAATCTCAAATTACTTTTACCAACACTATCCGTGCGACAGGTATTCGACATGTTCGTAACAAAAACAATAAACATACAACTGACACCACTCTGAAAGTCTTGTACACTATACACTTGAAACCACACTTATTGGAAACTTTCGCTTTTATACAGCGATTTTTAATTTTAACATCCTTGCCTTTATTCACAAACTATTAATTGTTCAATAATTATATATTTAAATTTGACTCGCATTCACATCGGCGGCCATATGTTTTTTAAGTGCGGTTGGCACGCCACGCTCGGGAAGTTTTGAACTATACGTAAGTGTGGTTTTTCACATGAGCGTGTGTGTACTTCTATAGCAACAGAAAAGTGTTCACTTTTCAGTTCAACTAGTTTGGTCTCCTTATGTCTAATCTCCATGGATTTTAAATTCCCTTCGTAGGTTGAGTATAGGATTTCAATGCTGAAATTATTTTTTTTCCGTTGAATGGGTGTCTCAATTTTTCCTTGATATGAACATCTGACGCTAAGTGTAAAAAATAATACACCAAAAGTCTAAGTTGAAAAAAAAGGATTTCATGTGCACAAAGTCCTATCTTTTATATGTCAAATCCAAAGTAGAATTTAATGAATTACATACAATCTTTATAAGATAACGAAGAATTTTATTTGAAAAAAGATAAGTTTTTATCTTTGCTATAACTGGCAATGTTAAGGATAAAGAGTCGCATTTATAACATTGAAAATGGTTCGAATCCAGATTAAATTTCATATGAAGGCTGGGCCAAAGCTGAAAAAAGTCTCTAGGGCTTGAGCAATCAAGTCATCAAGAATACTTTTTTATTTTTTCAGAAACTGCCATGGCTAATATACCGAGTGCAAATGAATTTTTCAAGAAGAACATCAACGGCAACCTAACAAAAATTACTTGGAAACATGCAGTAAACAGCAAACCCTTACTTATAGAAGCTTTGGCATCAGGTATGTAATTTTATTTCGTGTATTTCACTAACCAAACTCCTCATTTAATCAAAACTAAAGATAATGTTCTGGAAATAATAAATGTCTGAGTAAAACATTGTTATTGCAACTAAGCAGTAAAAATTAAAGCTACAGCTTAGTATCGTATTGAAACGGCTGTTGCATAATATTTACTAATTTTTTTTATAGGTAACTTTTTCGAATAACGCTCTTCCTTGTAATGAGTTTTGCTTGTAGGAAAAGGCCAGTTTGACTGACCACAACATTAGTCAGTTGCGTTCTCAATAAGATAGGTCCTACATCAAAATATGATTCAAATATTGTACTGTATCAACATCCTGACAAACTAATAAACAGGACTTGCGTGAATTACCTAACAATAAAATCACATGTGGATGGTTTTTATTGGTTTTCTATCAATAACTACCGTTGTGCTTCTCAATCCTCTATTAATAGAACTTTGTTTAAATCTACTTTGTCTGATTTCAGCTGGGTTATACTTTTTCAAGCATACCAAATCGTACAATTGCTTGTGATAATTTGACAACACACTATGTTTATTCAAGTGTAAAAAATATACGTCAATGAGTTGACTCTTTCTAATAATTTTCTAATGATAGTTTATAGTTCAAAATCGTTAATTTTGCAAACAAAGTAACTATAATTATTTTGTTTAGTTTCTTTTGTAGTTTACATATATGAAAAATATATATAATACGCTTATTTCTATTTTTATTTATTAGGGTGTCCGAAAAAACAAGTTTAAAATTTGTTGACCCCCCCCCCCCCCCCCCCCCCATCGTGTTGGGTTCCTAAAAATGCGAATACATCTTTTTTTTTTAATATTGACAGGGGTCCGCCCACCCCCTAAAGTCCCTGAAGCCCACCCCCATAATAATAACCTTTCTAAAGCCCTGTCAATATTAAAAAAAAACGTATTGATTTTTTTTCAGCACCTAACAAAATGGGATGGTTACTTTTAATAATTTTTCAAGATAAAGTCACTATCGTAACTTTTTAAAATAAAAAGATCACTTAAGTCACTCTTTCAATACATTAAAACTGAGAATTCAGGAATTTATAGATTTTATTGCCTTTTTTTGGGTTCCTCTGCATTATTTTAAATTTCTTTTAATTATTTTGATTTCTTTTAAATTCACCCTGAATTCTTTTTAATTCTCCTGAAATCAACTGAATTCAATGCGAGATTCAATGGATCTTTTTTTAATTTATCTTGAAGATTTTTGAATTCACCTTAAATTCATATGGATTTTATTAGATTCTCATTCACTAATTCTATTCGCCCCCATTCCATTTATTTAGAAATGCTTAGACATATATTAGACATAATAAATTTTTTTAATTTCTCATGTTTTCGTATGAATTTAATCGAATTCTCTTGAGCTCGCTTAAATTCTTCTAAATTCTTTCTCATTTGACTAAAATCAATGAAATATTTTGAATCTTAATTTTTTTACATAATCCAGTTGTATACCTTTATATTTTACCTCGAATTCTTATTAATCCTTCCTAGCATATTTTCAATTCTCTTGAATTCTCTCCAGTTTTCTTAATTTACACTTAATTTTTGTAATTCACTTAAATTAAATTAAATTCATTAATTTCTAGCCTATTCAATGGATTTCAAAATATATTTTTTTAAATCACCCAGAAGTTCATCGTCCAACCAACCCTTTCTCCAAAGAAGTCAAGAATCGAAAGGACTACTAACGAATCTTTCAAAATCTAGGTGCTACAATTTGAATATTGAAAATAAAAACATATTTGTCTCAAAATTTGTCAAGTGGGCCACTTTTTTATGGGTTGTAATTTTTCTTCGGGAATTCGTGATAAGTTAGTTTTACATAAATAAAATGGCCCTAAAATATTTTTACGAAATTTTCATTTTTTGAGTCGTTATTGTTATTTAACTTTTTTAGCATTGTTCTCGTAATTAATTTTTTTCTCCCGATCGGTACAAACAATTGCCATAATTTTTGGCATGTTTCTTTAAATATGTTCATTCTATAAAATAAAAATAATTTTACCATTGTTGCATAAATATTGATGAAATTAATAACAGTTTTTATAAACAAATAGAATTCGTTCTAACTTCTCAATCGATTTCAATGCTTTAATTGACTAATTACGATAGCTCGTTCAATTACGAAGATTTTAATAAAAAAAATTAGGGAACTCGCATATCATGAATAGTTGTGCGTTTTTCGTGTTGACGTTCCGCGCTCCATGCTGCGCAACGTACGATATTCAGGACATTGAAGTTTGCCACTGATATGGATTTCAAAGTTGTGTAATAAATGTAAAAAAAAAACTAAGAGTCATAGTAAAAAAGTAAAAACCCCTCTGGATTCGTCTCGGAAATATCTAGATGTGCATTTTTTTGTTTTTTTGTTAACCCATTTTTTAAACAATTAGAGGATTTTCTGTTATGTGCACTGTTGCTCCGTGCCCGTAGATATGAATTTCAAAGTAAAAAAACTAGAGTCAAGTCTAAAAAGTGAGAACACCTCTGGATTCGTCTCGGAAATATCTCCACTGAAAAAACTAGTTGGTTGGGACCACTAACCAAGTAGTAGGCCCAACTATTTTAGTTTGTAATATATGTCGCTGCTGTTAGAGTGGTTGAGGCCACTACTTTTATTCGCAAGATTGGTAGTAGTTGTCCTAACTACTTTATTTGTTCTCGCTACAAATTTTGATGATAGGTACTACTTTCAGGTAGATGTGTTTATACAAATAGGGTACCTTTTCACGGAGGCCTGTTTTGAAGTATTCGTTGAATTTATTTGACACATCGATTTCGCATCTAGGTTATAAATCAATCAAATTTGCCATAATCCAACAAAGTAAATATAAATAAATCCTATGAAAAATATTCATTCTACGATTATTTCAAAACAGGCCTTCGTGAAAACCTGCCCTAGGCGTAGGCCGTAGAGGACGCCCTAAGGTTCTGTACGACGCTGTTCAATATTTTCTACGTGTTTACACTTTATACGTAAAGGTTCAGATTGAAATGGCGATCATCGAAAACATGACGCGATATTTCGATGCGAATGTTGGCAGCATTGCTCAGATTTCAGTTCTTCCAATATCGGCAAGGGGCAAAACTTGTAACCTTCACTACTTTTATTTCTTGGAAAATAAATTGCTGGTAAATGTAACTAATTTATTTGTTGTGACTACAATTACTATTCGTACTAATATAACCTTCATAGGAGAACTAACGGCGACTTGTTGCCGTACAAAACTGGTTAGTTACTGTTACCATCGAAGTAGTTGTTGTAGCTTATACCAATTCTACTAATAAGGAGCTTCTTGTACGAACTAACCATTTTTTCAGTGTCGGTGTGCATTTTTGGTTTTTTGTTTAAACAATTTGTTAAATAATTACGCCATTTGTTATCTTTCTGCAATTGTTATAAACAAAGTATGCATAGGGTCGAAAAACCATGTGCACCATTGCATTCCTGTTTATAACAACTGCAGAAATATAACAAATGGCGTAGTTGTTTAACAAATTGTTTAACCAAAAAAAAAACAAAAAATGTACACCGAGATATTTCCGAGACGAATCCAGAGGTGTTTTTACTTTTTTACTATGACTCCTAGTTTTTTCTTAATTGATTATACAACTTTGAAATCCATATCTGTGGCAAACTTCAACGTCGTGAATATCGTACGTCGCGCGGCATGGAGCGCGGAACGTCAACACGAAAACACGAACAACTATTGATGATATGCGAGTTCCCTAATTTTTAAAATTAAAATCTTCGTAATTGAACGAGCTATCGTAATTAGTCAACTAAAGCATTGAAATCGATTGAGAAGTTAGAACGAATTCTATTTGTTTTTGAAAATTGTTGCTAATTTCATCAATATTTATGCAACAATGGTAAAATGATTTTTATTTTATAAAATGAACATATTTAACGAAACATGCCAAAAATTATGGCGATTGTTTGTACCGATCGGGAGAAAAAATTAGTTAAGAGGACAATGCTAAAAAAGTTAAATAACAATAATGACTCAAAAAATGAAAATTTTGCAAAAATGTCTTAAGGCCATTTTATTTATGTGAAACTCTAACTTATCACGCATTCCCGAAGAAAAATCACAATCCAACAAAAAAGTGGCCTACTTGACAAATTTTGACACAGTTGCAAAAGCAATTATATTTATTGGTTTTTATAACAAAATTCTTGTAAACAATTTCAAAAGAAACTAAAAAAAGTAAAAATTTTATAGTCACTGTTAATGAAGGAAATGTAACTAGTTAATAATTCGTTACTTATTTACAAAAGTAACTTCGTTACCAACAAACAGTCTCTAGTTAAAAAAAATTAATTAATTCCCATGTAGACAGAAAAAGACATTTAGATCACACAGAGTAACATTTTAATCTTGGTCAAGTCTTTGTCCGACTCTTTTCAGAGGTACCATCTTAACTGCCAATCGATAACGACCTCGACCTGTGTTCCTCTGGCTCTTCTCAAGTTACCCGTCATATATGAAAATGCTTGCACACGGCACGCGCAGAAACATAAAGACCTGGCAGTTTACAGTAGTTTACACTAGGCTTAACAAATTATTATAAAAAATTGGTAGTCATTCCAGATAGCAATTTTGAACTTTTTTCAAGTTTTATTCAGTTCATAACTGAATATGAAAAATAAAATAAATTTATATCCCATGAGGGGCCGTTCAAAAGTTACATCACACTACAAGGCAGATGAGGGTTAACAGGTTTTGTGACGTAGGGCAAATAAGGGTCTAACGCAGAATTTTCCATCACACATGGAAAATGTAAATATGCAGACAATTTTTTTGAAATTCTTGAAAAAAAAATGAAAAAGAGTGATTTTATTTTACAAGGGAAATATTTAAATACAAACTTAGCACTTTTTCCCCTCTTTCCCTCTTTGTCCTCTTCTTGAAGTATTCCTCTTTTTACCCTATTTTTAAGAAACTTACCCCTTTTCTAGTTTTTTATCTTTAATTCGAACTGCATTAATAACGGAATTAATAGAACTTAATTAGAAATTAATAATTTTTAATTAAAAACTCTACCATCATACTTTTCGTTCAGAAATGATCTCTTTCGGATACAAATTCTGCTATTTGGTTGGAAATTCTTTGTTTTTGGCTGTAAATTAATTTTGTAAACTAAAACTTTAACTCTTCCATTGTTGCTTGAGAATTTGATCATTTTTAGTTAAAAATTAAGCAATTTGGTTGAAAATTGATGTCTTCTGTTGTAAATTCGTCTTTTTTGATAGAAAATTAATCTTCTTTATTGAAAATTTAATTACTTGTTTGAAACTTCCTTTTTCTTGAAAATGTAACTGCAAATTGAACTATTCCAGTTCAAGATTTATTATTTTATTAAAAATTCATCCCGTTGGTTGAAAATTAAATTATTTTCTTCAAAATGAAAGCAGTTAAAAGAAATTAAATTGAATATTGGAAATTCGTCTTATTGGGTTGAATATTGAACTATTGTTGTATTAAATTCAAATATTTGTTTGAAAATTAACTTTTTCATAAAACATTCATATTTGCCGGTTGTATATTCAACTGTTTTCTACAAAATTGGCCTCGTTGGTTTAAAATTTTAAAACTTTGGTTGACAATTTGTTTTTTAATTCACAGAAAAAATCTTTCTTAGTTTAATATTTAACTACTTTTCCTTTTAAATTGAACTATTTGATTGTTAACGAAACTGGTTGATAATTTTTTTTTTTTGTTAATTTAACTATTTATTTGAAAATTCGTCTTTATAGTTCGATAGTTACACTAAATGGTTGCAAATATAACTGTTTTGCTGAATATTTAATTATTTTGTTGTAAATGATACTATTTTCTTAAAAATGCATCTGTTTTGTTCAAGAATTCAAATGCTTTGTTCATTCCTTTTTTTTTTTTTTGAAAATTCGACCATTTGGTTGAAAATCCGCCTTGGTAGGTTCGAAATTCAATTATTTTATTAAAAATTTATCTTTTTTGTTAGGAAATTCAACTATTATGTTTAAAATTCAATGGTTTGTTTATTAAAAATTCATTTATTTGTTTGAAAAATCAGTTTTCTTGGTGGTAAATGCATCTTTTGGTTTTCAAAGTCAACTTTCTTTCTAAAGCATGCGACTTCTTAGCTTGAAAACTCTATTCTTCCGTTAAAAATTCATCTCCTTTGGTAAAAAAAGTAATCTTTTTTGGTAAAAAATTGATCTTTTTTTTAATTAAAAATGCAATATATTTCAATATGATACCTGTATATTAATTTTATTCAAAAGCATTTTCACTCTCATTATTCCCATATTTTCGCGAAAAATCATCACATTTCGCTTGTTTTGAGAGTATTTTGGGCTTTGAAGCCTGTTAAAATAGTCCTGGGTTTTATTTTAGGTGTTTACCAAACTAAATTTAAAAAAAGGATTCAAAGGGGGAGTGTCATCGTATTTGTGGTATCATCCTGGAGGAATCAAGATTGTGTGATCATCTGTGACGAAGAATTGGAGGGTGGAAAAATTTTCTATAATAGCATGCTGTAGTTTTTGAACGGTCCCTGAGAACAATTGACTCTTTTTGGAAGAACCATCTCTAATATTGATTTATTCATTGTCACTTGGTTCATTCTTAAGCTTGTGTCTTTTAGTGGACATGAAGCAAGGGTTTAAAATTTTAAAGTAGATATTACAAACTGATCTCTGACGAAGAGGAAAGCATCGATTTTCCGAATTTGGTTCACTAATGATTAGACTCGCGCACTAAAGTCGAACAGAGAAAGTTGCAAGCTGAAGCTACATGGTATCAGCTTGTATATAGCCTCCTTAAGTTCTGGTCGATGTATGTTTCTCAAATGATAAAAAATTTAATTTTTAAAGCCACCATGATGTTGGAAGCTGACGTCGTCCTGGGAAATCTGACTAATTCAAACGTAACAAAGATACCTATCATGGCACATCCTCCAAACGAAACAAGTAGTTTATCCTTGGATGAATTTCTCACCTTTGTTCTCAAGAACCGCACAAAAGGTATAAAGCTCGACTTTAAATCGATTGAGGCCTACACGGCAGGATTGCAAGTCCTCGAAAAACATACATCGAATGTAAGTGTTATCTGTTTGTGTTTGAAACAATGATTAACAATTATGTTTCAAAGAACATATTAAAATTGACAGTTATTTATTTTTTACAGCTGACAGTTCCTCTGTGGCTTAATGCTGACATTCTGTCGGGTCCGGTTAATGCATCTGTCAATGTAAATACTAAACCAGTCAATGCTAAACAATTCCTGGAGGATGCCAAGAAGACTCTCCCTCAAAGTACTTTATCTGTTGGTTGGGTGACTAGGTGCGTTCACCAATATGATTATATTTATTTTATTTATTGCAAATTTCTTTACTAATTGTAATAATTATTCAAAGGTGAAACAAGAAAGTTTTATAATCCAAAAACTCCCTCTTACTGAAAAGATCCATTTGAGGTAGGTCTCTTATGAGATATCAATGTCCTGAGGTTGCGCGAAGCCGAAATTATTTTTATTACACCATTAAGCCATTTCCCTTTCGAGGTAGGCGTGACTCACTCGGCAGGGGAAAGGAGTAGTGTGTGGAAGGGATAGAGATTTTTCAGA
>NC_046666.1:66784467-66794563 GCF_010883055.1 Belonocnema kinseyi | reverse complement strand
CGTCTCCCATCTCGAAACATAAATTTATCAATTCGCAAACTCTATGTGGTATGTACTCTCCACCGTGTTTAAGCATTTCAGCATTAATACCGTCTACCCCGGGAGCCTTACCGTTTTTCAAGTTCTTAATTATATCACTAACCTCAGTTACACAGCCTTTTTCAATTGAGTTTTCCAACGCATCGTGTTCAATATCGCAGTTGTGGTGTCCTATAGCTTCATCTCCGAATTGTCTCCTAAAATAGTCTCTGAAAGCCTCTAGTATTCCATCTGCATCATATACCATTTCCCCCTTACTATTTCTCATGTTGACAATTTCTGTACTTTTGTTTCCTTTCATTTTTTTTATAAAGTAGTTTCCTGCTCCCTTCAAAGTCGTTTTGTATTTTTATCTCTTCTTCTGCTCTAACGAAATAATTTAGAAAAATACGTTTCTCGTCGAGGTTAAAAAAAACCTGTTTTTTTTCTATGATCTATAAGATATTCCACAGTTGCAAACAATTCTTTTCTATTTCTGTTCATCTAAAACAATCCACTATAAAAAAGGAAAAAATCAATGTGGTTCTATTTTTCTTGCTCCTTAAGAGGAGATTTCTATTGAAAAAATATATGTAAAAGTATAAAAGGATAACTTTATAGTGTCAATGAGGGTATCTTACATAAAAAAATTCCACGGGGATTAAACCATTTACAAACGTATATAAATCTTATTTCCTTACAAGATGTAAAAAAGTAAAAAAATAAAATAAATAAAATCCTATTAAACGATCCTTGTTTAGAAAAAAAAATTTTACTTCTAAATTTTGTAGAGTAAATTTTTTATAAATTTCAAATATAATAATTACTACAAAATTTGGATACACATCCCCTTTAAAGTTTGAATTATTGATTTGTCGATTTAGTATGAATTGTGTATAAAGTGTTTTCTGAAAAATATTTAAAGACCTTGTAATATGTAAGTTGTCAGAAACACCCTCAAGAGGCATAAACCACCCCGAATCATAAAAAATTATCTTTTCTCATGTGTGCGCGCGTGTGTGTGTATGTGAAAAAGGGTGGGTTTGACATCCTAAACACTAAAAGGTTTTTAAATATTTTCCAGGCATGACTTTACAAGTAATTGATGTACAATTTTTTATATTAAATAAAAAATTCAATAGTTCAAACCTCAAAGGGGGCTGTTTTTCACCCGTAAGTTTGGTTTAGGAAGACTGTTTTAGTTTAAAAAAAAATATTCTGCTTAAAATTCAGGAAAATTTGCTCTAAAAACTATTGATAGCTCGAGCATTATATTATATACGGATTTCTATAAGATTCTTACGAGAAATACGAATCTGTAACTTTTACATCGATAACGCGAATGTTTTTCGAGATATTAATTTTGTTATGATAATTTATTGAATGTTTTTATTGACATAACTTCATAATATAATTTTCGATGGGATTTTGTTTAAAGAAATACGAATCTGAAAATTTTAAATTGATATTCTACTTATTTCCAACATTTCTACTCCCATCCATACCCATCTCCGTTGTCAGCCCCTCCCCCGTTTTCAAATCCCTTGTCAGGTGTAGAAGGAATTCGGCTAAATCCACCGCCTAACACGTCCTCACTTTTTCCATGCTCCCCCTCCGATTTTTATATTCCTTTTCTGGGAGAGAGTGACTACGTCTACATGCGACTTCCCCCAGACACAATCTTCTCAATTCCAGGGATCCCCCTTTTTTTACATTCCTTCACGCATTACGTAGTAAATGTCGAGATCTAATCGTTAAATCGGTTTAAAAGTGTTTGATTCGTTTTTCTCGAATAAAATGCCCTATGCAAGTCAACATAAAAAAATAATGTAAATATAAAAAAAGGAATAAATCAATATCTTGAACGTTATTGGAGATATTGATTTAAAAGTTACAGATTCCGGTTTTTCACAAAAAATCCTATAGGAATCTGGATGAAAACTTTGCCGTTATGGACCTCGTAATATGGCCTTTATTTTTAAGGGTGGTTTTGCAACGTTCCTAAAAATCGAGATTATTTGAAAAAAAACACTAATTTGTTATTTAATACGAAAATTTAATTGATATTTTCTCAAACGCGCATAGAAATAGTACTCATACTCTTCACGAAAGGAAATGTTCATTTCAGATTAAATTAATTAATTTCTTTAATTGTTATAAACAAATTAAGAGGTGAAACCGACATTTCATGAATCTGTTGTGTTTGTATAGTTTAGACTGATTTCATCGCTAATTAACGTAAAAGTAATAACTAATGATGACCGAGGAATAATTAAAAAGAACTGCCATTGTTATAAATAATTATTTAATAAAGACATTCACTTCTGCATATATATAAACATAAAATTTTTTTATTCACTACAGGATCATTTCGCATTGTGTAGTATAGATCATTTTTATTTTTAGTCAAGGGACTTCTTTTCTTCTCTGAAGAATAACATTAGAATATAAAATATTGTGATTGAACAACAATGATTATTGTTATAAACAATTGTTACAAGTAAATTCACGCATAATATATTTTTAAGGAGAAAATGTTTCTTTTCTGCGGGGCTATTTCTTTTTACCTCAATAATAATATCGTAAATCAAGGAATCAACATTGAGCAATAGTTGTATTTTTTATTTTTAAAATTCATATTTTCTAACATTACAAATTTTTTCTTAGTTGATAAAAATGCAACTATTCGGTGGAAAAATAATCTTTTTTAGTGAAGAATTTAAATATTTTGTTAAAAGTGCATATTCTTTGTAGAAAATTAATTATCTTGGTTGAAAGTTTAAACTTTTTTGTTAAAAATTAATTTTCTTGTTTGCAGATTCACCATTTTTAGTTTCAAATGTATCACTTTTGTTGAGAAATAATTTGTTTCCACAAAATTTAACTATTCCATTTTTGGTTGAAATATCAACAATTACACTTTTCCTTAAGAATCAATCTTTTTTTGGTTGAAACTTAATTGTCTTAAGTAAAAATTTAACTTCCATTTTTGGTTGAAGATTTACTTTTTTTGTTGGAAATCCTCCTTTCTAGCAGTGAATTAATCATCTTCACTATATGTTGAAAATTCATATCTTTTGCTCAAAAGTTGTCTTTGATAGAAAATCAATCAATTCATGGTTTAATTGCTGAGAGTTGAACTAGATGGTAATGTATTTGTGTATTTTTCAACAGTAATTTTTATAACAATAAAAATATTTTCTTGTTAAACATGCGATGTAATGTATTTTTTGTTTTTGTAAAAATTGTTCATATAATTATAATCGTTGTTAAATGAAATATTTTCCCTGCTAATATTATCCTTCAGGAGTTTGTTGTCATTTTCCAACTTCAATAACAAATTGGTAATTTTTTTAATCGGCCTCAACAGGCCTGTATGAAATTCAATAAAATAATAAACTTTAAAATCGTTGAAGAAATATTAACTCTAAAACGTTTTGAAGCCCAATATGAAAACTGGATAATTCTTTCTAACTTGTGTAGCTCTGAGGCTGATTATTTCAGCGGAAAGTAATTTTCAAGCCCAATATAGGCAATATTGGGCCTTATGGTCAAAATGTGGAACTTCCTTAAATCAAACTTTTTTGTGATAGAACTGTGGAAAAGAAAACTTAAAAAAGAAAGATCTTAAATACTTCCATATGGTTTCCTATATGGTTTCCCATGTGGGTTTTTATATAATTTCCAAAGTCCAAATTTTTTATTCAATGATTGTTTTTAGAAGCGGTATGGAAGGGAATATTGTAAATGATAGGAAACTGTAATATGGAAAACTATATAGGAAACCACATGAAAAAATATACTGTTAATGTGTGGTTTCCTATATAATAGTTTCCCATATGGTTTCCTATATACTTTCCTATGGCTAATTATTTTTATTTATTTATTGTTTTTAGAATTTTAAAATATTACAATTTTAAATGTTGAAGTTTATGTTAAGCGATGGGGAAGGGCATATTATAAATTACAATTTATGATATACCCTTTCCATTTCTTCAATTTCCCAACTTCAAAATTGAAAATTGTAATATTTTACAATCATAATGACAATAATTAAAATTTAAAAATTGGACATGGGAAAGTATATAGAAAACCATATCGAAAACTACATCAGAAAATATATAAGCTCGTGGTTCAAATAACTATAGTTTTTCATGTAGTTTCTTAAGTAGTTCCCTAAGAATATGCCTAATATAATATAATATATAATACATATGCCTATATAATATATGCCTAATAATATGCCTTTCCCCATGGTTTAATATTCAACTTCAACGTTCAAAATGTTAATATTTTCAATTCTAAAAACAATCATTAAATAAAAAAAATTATCCATGGGAAACTATGTAGGAAAACATATGATAAACCATATAGGAAACCGTATTGGAGAATATATAGAATCTGGCCTAAAATTACTAAGTACTTTTTCATATGGTTTGCTACATAGTTTTCCGTATAGTTTCCCATGTAGTTTCCCATACAGTTTCACACGAATTTTCCTATAATTTATAGTATGCCTTCCCCCATCACTTAACACTCAACCTAACATTAACAATTTTAATATCTTACAATTCCAAAAACAATCATTAAATAGCAAAATTGGACATGGTCAACTATATAGGAAACCGTATACAAAAATACATCTCGAAATAATACGTCTGCCGTATAGTTTCCCATATAATTTCCTAAATAGTTTTCTATATAGTTTAATGCATATGGGTTTTCAAGAGGGCCCTCATCAATTCTGCTATAGTAAATTTAAATTCTAAAGAACATGTTTATTAATTTCCAGTTACAAAGCTAACAGCACTGGCAACTACACAAGCGCACACATTGACGAGATGTTAAAAACCCTGAAGGACAGCAACGTGACTCAGACAGTGACTTACCCGGTGAGAGCAGCTTTCGCAATAAATAGCATTGACACATTGAAAACCCTTTTGGAAAAGAGTTCTAATAAAAGTGCAACACTGACTATCTGGTCCGCCGAAGAAGATGTAGTTGACGGAAAGAAACTCTCGAAACTGATCAATGAAGTTGGCTCTAAGAAGGTTTACGTTGATGTGCCAGAAAAAGTTTGGAAGACCTTGGACCTCTCCAAAGGTGGAGCTTCTTATGCGAGTTCAAGCATAGCTTTGAGCATAATTTCGACGCTTGTAGTTATATTTACGACCCGAATGCTGTGAAGATGAGGAAATTAAATAAGAAAAAGAAAACTTAAGGAAGATGCAGGTGAGGATGACCGAAAAACTGAAGATGTCTCAAGCAACATTAGTTGCAAAAAAATAGAGGCTTTTTGCCAAATGAAGCAGAAATGGTTTTCATGCGTTATTTATTTTTTTCCTTAGAAATCCTAACGTATATAGAATCTACACCTTCACGAACGAGACCGAACATATAAAATGTTTATGATTGAAAATCGCAGGTCAAGATCTGATCCGAATTGCTTTTTATGTTAAGTTATAAATAACGATCTTGTTTTTCAATACTTAAAAAAAATTAAAAGAGTTGACGTGAATGTTTCAATGAATCAAAAGTTCGACCTTTATATTCCAACTGCAAAGAAGTTGATCCATTATATTTGAATAAATTAATAATGTTTGTTATACTGCTTTGTGACGAGTCGCATGTGCTGTCATGCTGGAACTACTAACATTTTATTTTGTACATAAAGGAAATATTTTCAAAAGTGTCTTTTGCAGAAGCATTTACGTAATCCAGCTAAACCTGTTCAGTGAAGCTCCATGAGATTTTTGACAAAATAGAAAATATATCTATGTGTGCTTACAGTCTATACCAATTAAAGTCCACGACCATTCAATTCCATTAGGCAGTTTGTTCTTACTAGTGCAGAATAAAAACTAGCAGATCGGATGATTTCGGATAACCAGATTTCAGGCAGTGAAACTGAATTTTAATCTTCCGGTCAAAAAATTTGAAATTAAAAACAGTTTAACCAGAACTATTGTTGTAAATCTATACAAATAGTCACATTCCGATGAAAAACTTATATTTTCAATTAAATGGTACATGTATACTTTGTGTCTAGTGTTCAGGTACTTCTGCATCGCATTCCAAAAATTACAGAGACTTATAGAATTTATTACTATTATTATT
Organism: Belonocnema kinseyi; assembly: GCF_010883055.1. Lineage (NCBI taxonomy): Eukaryota > Metazoa > Arthropoda > Insecta > Hymenoptera > Cynipidae > Belonocnema > Belonocnema kinseyi. The sequence continues at coordinate 66,788,428 of NC_046666.1, read as the reverse complement.
AATATTACGAGTAGATAATACGACATAAATTTATTTTTCAATTAAGAGATAAACTACCTGCATAGTTTCCATGAATTTGTAAGATCCAATATTGAGGCTTATTTCGCAAAATAGGTAGTAAGATTGTAAATGTCAATGTTATTTCCCGCTGTTTGAGAATTTAAAAATGTATTGTTAAATTAAATGTTGGAACTTACAAATTTGTGTGGCGTATCTTAAGAATTAAAATGAAACCTTATGTTTCTTCAAAAAAAAGTTTAAAATGCCGACGGTCAATATTCAAATTACATTTGTTTACACGTATATTCGATGCATTTAATGTGATTAAGCATTTTTCAACCGACTGATGTGTTAAGTAATTCAAATTAATCATTTGTAATTTTTAGTTGTTAAAAGTCCGAATTTACATTAAATTTTTACATTACGTTATTTTTCTACGGAATTATATTTAATGTATTAACAAAAAATAGCTCGAATAGCATGATTTAGTTCGTTAGTCCGTTGCTTTTCTCAGGTTACAGTACTCTAAATGTTCATAAAAAATTGTGAAAAGTTTAAAATTAATTATTTTTAGTACTAATAGAGTGTCAAAGCCAAAGGATTCAGTAGTTGTCAAATTATAAACAACTGAACACGCTGTGTTTGACAATGAGTAAATAAAGTCGTTTACGAAATAATTTTTTACCTTATTAATCACTAATTACAACAGAACTATTAATAACTGATCATAAAAAAAGGAACTGTAATTTGAAACTATGATTTTACATTAAAAATATTTGACTTTGGCGAAATATAAATAATAATTTTTAAGAATTTAATAATAAAGTTAGTATTTTTTATTTGAAGTGCAGAAATTTGTATTACATAAATGTGCAACTGGAAGCCTGTTCAAAAACTCGATCTCGCCGTCGGTAATAAAGAATTTGTGTGATATTTGATAGGACACACGATGATAAATAAAACTTTCCGCCTTATCGACAAAATGTTCAAAACAGGAAACTGTACTCGCGGCTGTTTCGGATGATTTAAAATTTCTAAACATTTTTTAGAAATTAAATATTAATTATTGGCTGTTTCATCCCCTTATTTTCTTTGATTCAACGTAAAAATAATTGTGCAGTTTTTTTTTATTAATTAAACAATATTTTAACCAGTGGTCTAAGGTCTTTAAACGTTACGAAGTGTTCATTTTTTGCAACAATAACAAATAACTAACGTAAAAGCAATAACAGGACGATACTGAATTTCACACATTTTAGAAGAAAAATCTACCCAGTAACTTGATACATCAGGAATTCCATATCACATGATGATATAATGCAATTTAAAATAATCTATCTTTTCAAATTTTTTGTTAAAATTATTGACCAATTTAAAATAAATTTGATTTGGACTTTTAAAAATTTTAATATTAATCGTTAACTTTTTCAGTTAGGGTATCATTTAGTTTACCATGCGTAATTCTAAAATTGTCTGCTTTAAAGTTTTTAATTTGAAATTTATATTTTTAGACACACATTTTCTATTTACAAAATTCTAAAATTCACAAGCTTTTCATATTGAAAATTTGTGATAAAAACCGATTTTAGTTGATCAACTAACATGTAATCAACTAGTAAATATAAATGATTTAATGATTCTTAAAATTGAACTGTACTTAAAGTAATTGAAATGTCAAAAATTTAACTGTTTCAATTCGAAAGTCTTAGGAGCTAAACAAATGTAAATATCAGATTAAAATTTTATCCACTATTTTCAATTTGAAAATAACCTCAGATTAAACGCTCTTATCAAATTAAAAATTCTGTTCAAGTATTGTTCCATTCTAAAATTTTTAGTTTGAAAATGTTCTTAAGATTCCTAGAAAAATTTTAAATGATTTTGTACCATGAAAAATTAATTTGAGAAGAATATTTAAAAAGTTATAAAATGACATCCAAAATTATCCAAAAAAATCTTAAAGATTTTAAGGCGATGTTTTGATTATGCAAGACTTAAAGATGTATTAGAATCAGTTTAAATAATTTTAAAAAATAGTTAGAAGTTTGGCAAAAACTCAAAAACAATTAACTTTTTAAAAGATTTAAAAAATTTTAAACAATATGATGATTTTGGAAGATTCTTAAATAAAATGTTGAAGCTTTTTAAGAAAATTGATAAGTTTTAAGCTAATTAAAATCTGCTGGATATTCCTGGGAAAATTTTTAATCATCTTTATTTTTAAAAACTAATTTTAAGAGAATAAATAATTTAACTTCAAATTTAAAAAGTGTTTAGCTTTAAAAAAATGAATCTGTTGATTTTTCAGGTTTTAGATTAAATTTGCTTAATATGATATCACTGTAAAAATGTACAAATCTATTAATTTTTTTCTTTAATTTAGAGAATTTAAAAATTGTGAGGTGCATTTATGTTTCTTAACTGAATCTGAATCTTTTAGCTGTACAATTGATAAAAATTGGTTCATATTATTTTAACTGCATGTAATTTAAAATTGTTCAATTGATAAGTGTTAATAGATTACATTTTATGCGTGAAAATAATTGATCGTTTGATCAAAAAATATAGAATACAAAATTATTTGATTCAATTTAAAAGTTTAAACTTCAAGAGCTTCAAATTGATTAATTGAATTTGCAGTTTAGTGTTTATTACCTCAAATGGAAAGATTTTTAGCTTTGAACTTCGAGTTTTTTAATTCTATTCAGAGTGAAAAACTATTGCAAATTGGGGAAAATCGGGAAATGACCGGGAGTTTTTTTCTTCGATTTAAAACTCCACATTGAATGAGTTTTTCAATAAAATGATAGTACGCAAAAAACATTTTGTTCTAACCACCCTGATGGTGACAGTGTACAAAAATGTTTGCTTAACCCAAATCATGCAGTAAATTTTATATTCGATTTGTTTCTTAACTGTTGAAACAAATCTGTTCTTTATTTACGACAAACTACCCGTGTAGAAATCCAAATCGGGAACTAGTCTGGTTCCCGACCATTCGACCCCACTTAAAGCCGGGGGCTAGTCGGGTCATCTGACTACCCCTCGACCAGTAGCGTCACGGTTGATTAGTCGGGGGCTAGTCAGGTAACCCGACTTATCCTAGTCGGGGCCTGATCAGGTACTAGTAGGGGTCATATGATAATACTTTCGCGTGGAATATTAACCAAACTCCCCAAAATTTGTGGAACATCCACTAAAAGTTTGTTAGAAAACTTATTATTTACGGAAATCTCCATAAACTTTTTAAAAATATTTAAAAGTGCTCAAATTTACCCAACATTTAATGGGGAACATACCCTACGCTTAAAAATACATAAATTTATGTAACTAAAATTCCCCAAAATTTGTGGAATATTAATTAAAAAAAAAAACTTCAGCTGGAAGGCAGCAATGGAAGATCTTCGCTCTGAAGGAACCGCCATGTTGGTCACAGTAGTGTCTGCTCCAGGTAATTATGCTTCGTTACGTGTGGACCAAAGCCTGAAGATTACTCGCACGGAAATTAGTGAACAAAAAGGCCCGACTAGCCCTTGACCAAAGATATTATAAACGTAGATGCGGTACGGGGCGTCGGAGTGGGGAATTATATATATATATATATATATAGGACATCACATTTTCTGCCCTATCGAGGTGCTGCCCTCATCGTACTACGAAGTCGAATTCTTGTTTTCTCATTCTTCGTAAAATATGACGGTAAAGCAACAGAAAAATATTTTGAGGTTAGAAAAGTTTGACATGTATTTATCGCTGAATTTTTTCAGATCTGAAGCTTGATGCTGAAAGCATTTTTCTTTGGCAATTTTTATTTTTAATTGAAATAATCAAATATTTATTCCAAAGAAACAACTTTTTAAATGTTTGAAATATTTAAACATTATTGTTTAAATTTAAAATAATAATTAAAACAAAATATATTTCTGGATAAGATATTTTTGTTGAAAATGTATATAGTATT
>NC_046666.1:66777907-66784367 GCF_010883055.1 Belonocnema kinseyi | reverse complement strand
TATAGAATGAAAATTATAATTAATAATTTTAGAATTTGTGGAAAATATATGAAACCGCAATATAAATTACTCATCGACTTATATTTGTGGTATTTATTAAAAAAAAACAAGTTTTGCAAAGTTATAAATGTAAAAATGTTTTAATTGGCAATTTACGTTCAATCCAAATGGTTCTTGTCCAAGCTAAGTTTACCATCAGTGCGCCACGAAGGTGTACCGAGAGTTGCTTACAGCGCTCCAAGTGGCTCTTGGCAAACTATATCGATGTATGCTTTCTACGGGGAGCGGAGGGTAGAGGGAAAGTGACTTTTTTCGCCGGACGCGCCGTCTGTATTTTTGGCGGGCAACTAAGCCCGCACCGCATCTACGTTTATAATATCTTTGCCTTGACCAACCACCGAACAAGCCCCGACTGAAATTTTGACAACAAAAAGCCCAACTAGTTCCCGATTAGTCCCCGACTGGGTACTTTGTCAAAATTAATAACCCGACTAGCCCCCGATTAGTGCCCGACTTGTAATAGGGCCAAATGGGGTTATTTCCACACGGGTAGTAGATTTTTATCCTTTAGATTTAAAGAAGACAACTTTTTTTCTGTGAAAAACATGAGATGCATTATCTTGTTGTATTATTTGGTTCCTAATGTATACAACATAGTACATCAATTTAGATTGAAAAAATAAATAAAGCATAGAATATTTCCAATTGTGCAGCAGTATTTTTCTTTTAGTAATTTATAGTAAAACAACTTTTTTTAAATTAACTTTAGAAATTAAATATATATTAGACGTTTGTGCCCCCGCGCCACGCCGCCGGTCATCTTGCTTCAAAACCGCGCCGCCGCTGATTCGAATTCAGCGCCGTTGGCGCGCCGACGTAATCTTAGTTATATTTACATGGTACCAGATTTCTTTCCGCCGGGCGATCCGATGGATTTTGATTGGGTAGGCAAATTCCGGCGAACAATTAGGAGTTAAAGTAAACGGATTAAAATAAATATCTCACAATGAAAGTTGATCTTTTGTTCCTACATATTTTTATATTTTCCAAGCTGTATGTCAACAAAATATGTACTAAACTAGACGAACAAAATCAGATTCTAAACAAAAGAGAGCCATTGTTAAGATTTTGAAAAAAAAGGGTTCATAATCATTTCGGCCATCGAAGGTAAACCATATCAATACTGAAAGAAACTTCTTTACAGTACAAATTAGCTTGTTTTTTCAGATTGGATGTTACACCTTCAATGGTCGAAAGTATTCTGAAGCCTTTTATTTACAAAATCTTAATAATGGACCTCTTTTGTTTAGCACCTGATTTTGTTCACGTTCATGTTTATGTTTACATATTCGAATAATAATTTAATATAATAATGTAAAGGTTGTATACTGATAAAAAGTATATTTATAAAAGAGTACATAGTATAATATAAGAATACATCATCAATAAGAATTTTTTTTTGTAAAATAATTATTTAATTTCGTTATAAAATAATATTTTCCACGTCTATAACTGGATGGCAGCCTTGTCTCCTGCGCCTGGTGGTCTCCAAGCCTCCGCTACAAGTTCAATCTCACTGCACCGGGGGCACAACAATAAAATCCTCGTATTTCATAAACGGCTCCTTCAATAAAAGTAAAAGTTTACAAAAAACTTCTATAAATTCTATTAAAAATGTATTCGACTGGAAGTTTTTGATTGCTAAAACTTACCTCGATAGACTTTTCGATTGAAAATATTTAAATGTTCTTCGTGCACTCAATCAGAAAAAAGTAATAACTCTTTTTCATAACAAAAAAGAACAACTTTAATTCCGCTACAAGCTAAAGTATAGCTTTATGCATAAGTTGTTAAAATTATAAGTTAAAAGTCCCTAATTCTCTATAAGAGTATGTACTTTACACATAAAATTTCAATAATGTTTTGAAAAGCTGTCCGGTGCTTTCCCACTCCTCGTAAAATATTTTATATCCCGTTCTACGATGCGGCGGTTCAACTGCAAAAATCTAAGCCATAACCTATATTTTAAAAAAGACTCATGCGTAAACATCGTTGGTGTCATCAATTGAGGAGAAGTAGGAGAAAGAAGGGTTTTTGCGATCATTAAATGCCCAAGTTGTGATTTTTTGTTTAATTTAATTATAAAATTAATTTAAAATATCGAATGACAATTTCCCATCATTAAACATCAGTGGCGACATAATTTGAGGAAAATTAGGAGAAAAAACGATTATTTTCTGCCTTTAAATGTCCACACTAGGCATTTGTTTATATATGATATATAGGCGTAGACTATTTATTAAGTTAATTTGTTTATAACCATTCATTTTCCATTGCCTTTCCCAACTGCGACAACTTTTCCGGACGACTAGAGCTAGACGCCGTCTTAAATATTATCAATTTTTAATCTGCTATAATATTTCTTAAGCAATTGTATGCTTAAAATATTTTTTACAATTTTCCAAGGGCTGACATGTCATTTAGCTATCATGTTTTTACTGGTAACAATTCACTTGCATACAATGGAATCCTAAGATCATAAACTGTAAAGAAACACATAACGACCATTGAGTTAACAGTCGCTTATTCTTTATTGATTGTCGTATACATGCATACAAGTCTATTCAGTACAATGGACACTACAAATGTTTAGGATTCATATACTAGATTATAAATTACTTTTTTTATATTTGTTCTTAAAGCCATGTAATACTTATCCGATCCCTACCTTGCCGATATTTCTTCGCGCAACAACATTCGTCCAGATAAATTGAAATATCAAGTTGAAAAATTGAGAATTAATTGGAAATAAAATTCCATTTTTTTTAATCTTTGGAACCTTTTGGTTGTATTTCCAGAAATTTAGGATCATACAAATGGAAATTACAAATCTTCCGAAGTGTCGGTTGGATAGGAATCGGATAAGTATTACATGGCCTGAATTGAAAAAAAGAATTATATGCTTGTGGCGATGAACGTTACAACTTAGTTATGAACGACTAAATATAATAAGAATAAATGAAAAATCTATTCAAGAAATAGACTCTCGGGCCTAGTATAAGATATGTGAGTCCTTAACGTCCTATTTTTTTACATTTTACCAAAAGGGCATTCGCGTAGAATTTTGTTTCGATCAAAAGAACATTTTCTAAGGAACTCGGTAAAAATTGCCCCGAAAAACCTGAAAAACATGGCTTTCTTGATTCAAATAAAAATTATTGGTTGTCTTGAAAAATTATTCAAGTAAGAGTTTTAGATCTCTGTAAAATACCTCTTTTTTATAATATTAATTTCTTTCATTAAAACAGGCCTTCTCGAGAAAAATCGAATCGCACTTAGAGAACATAAATAATTTATATAATTTTGCAGGTAATTTCTATAAAAAAGTCAAATATGTTGTCCTGTGTGGCAAAAAGAATGTTTCAACTAGAATTGATGAGATTTATTTTGAAAAATATTGTCTAAAAGTAATTTAAAATTAACATTTATTATGTTTATCAACAATTTAAAACGAAAAAACTTAGTAGCAGAGATTTTTCGTACCAACAATTTTTTACATTTACACAAACCCATTCGATTGCACCCTAAATACGCTCCAACGCACCACCAATAACAAGCGTTACACCACAACTATAGCGAAGTTTTCAGTGAAGCAAAGTTAGGGGTGTAGGACTTGGTGCGATTTTGGTCAAAAATCAACATGATGATTTTGATTTTTTAATAAAAAAATATCCTCAGCAGTAAATAGTTCTAATTGTTATTAACAATTTACTTTGAAATTCCACAATGTTACAAATTAATAGAAAAAAATGTAATTTGAAAGCTAATGCCAAGGGTTTATTACTTTAGTAATCAATGTTGAATTGATTCATAGTAGTATTTATTGTGAAAACAAACTTTTTAGCAAGGAAAACCCAAAGTAGATGCTTTGTTTATCAAATTTGTTATTACTAATTAAAATATTTTATTTTAATAATTTAACATTTCCCTTTAAATTATACTACTGAAGTTTAGTGGGAAATAAATCATCTGTTTTTGAGTAAAATAGCCAAATTCAATATTTGTGTTTAAAACTGTTAAGAACAATAATATTTGTAATTATGAATAGTTTCAAGGCACCAACAATCGTTTTTTTTTTTTAAATAAATCAACTTTAAATGAAATGAATTATTTATGTTGTATAAATATATCTGCTTTAAATATGATGCATAGCGAGATTATTTATTTTTTATGGAGAAAAAATAAAATCTGCAAAATTGCCTCGAAAATTGCCCTTTTTTTCACACTTTGTGTTAATTAAAGAATTATGAAAAATAATCATTTGAAAATCGACTTTAATAATTTTCTTACAAAAATTAATGGTGATCATTTCTAAAAAAAAAATCCAAATAATTTCTAACGATCCCCTCATTTTTGGAAGCTCTCTTTAAAGTCACCTTTCAAAATAGCTAACAACCGCTTCGTCGCATTATATTTTACTTATTAGTGTTGCCACCGAGCGAGAAATCCCGAGGAACCAGACGAGACGGGAAGAGACATACCTGCTGTCTCGGTATTTCTCGTCTCGTGGTGTCCTTCCCCGTTTCTCACCTTGGCTTTACCCAGGAATGCAACAGATGTGCGCTAGCAAAGAGGACAGCTCGCGGAAGCGTTCTTTTGCCACTCTCACGCCCTAATGCTAATTAGCGTTCTTTAATGAATAGTTAAAGTCGAAATATGATTTTATATTATACTTATCTTCCATTGCTGATTAATTTGATACAAAATACGACTATGTTTTGATTTGTATAAAGATTTACCTTATCTGTATTAGTGTGTAATTTTTTTTCAATGAAACATGTATTCTGTTAATTATAAGAATAGAATAAATGAGTCAGAAAGGTAAAAGGATGGGAAAGAATTTAACAGTAATTAATTTTTTTATTTTTCGATGTAGAATTTCAAAATTTGGTGGAGTCTAATTTCTGCGAATGGTCAATAAAATATATTTGTTGGGGCATCGAAAAAATCGAAAGTGCTTACTTAAGTTACTTGGACTACTACAAATTTTTTAAGTTTCATCAAATTTAATGTGTAATTAGTAATAAGTTATCAATAAGTAAGTAATAAGATCGGAAACGTTATAGCTCAGGACGAAAAACCCTTCTTTACAGACCATTTTGTTGTCGAAACGTATAGTAATTATATACAGAATATTTTTGTTAATATACAACTAGACTTTCTAAATTATATATTTTCGGATAATATGTTTTATCCTAAAAAATTTGATATGAAACACAATATTTTTTGATTTGTAAAAAAATTTGGAACACAAATATATGTACGTTAGAAAGAAAATATGCAGCCGAAATATTTAAATTTGTGTGAAATCTTTTGGAGTTTCAAAAACCTTATGAATTCTTTCAAATATTTTTGAAAACTTTATGAAATCTGTTTATTAATTTAAAAAGATAAAAATCTTTGGAATTTTCATACAATTCTTTGAATAGTTAGAAATCTTTGTGAATTTCTTGAAAACTTTTAATGAATGTAAAATCTACGCAAGATCTTAGAATTGGTGTTAGATCTTTTGGAATCTTAAAAACTGCAAATCTTTGAAAGATTTGTGAAATTGTTTAAAATATCTTTCCAAATTTAATAATTCTTTTAAATATTCGTAATATGGTCCCGAAATTTTTGGCCTTCGTTTGAAATCAGTAGAATATTTGAAACCTCTTAAAATTTGGTAAACAATTTTGCAATCGTTTTAAATATTTGAAATTTTTATATAATCCTTTAAATATTTCGATATCTTTGTGAATTTTTCGAAATCTTTCAGAGTAAGTAAAATCTGTATATCTGAAAATAAAAGAAGTCCAGGAGCTCTGTAAGTAATTTTTGTTGGCATTGAAAAACTTTCTTATGTTCAAAATATACTTCCAAGAAAATTGAGATCAGATCGTTAAAAATGACAAGTTGCTGAATTTTTGACATTCACTCTTCATTCTGTAGGAAATGATCTTTTTAATTTTTTTAGAAGTACATTCATTCTGAACTTAAAATAGTTTTTATATGTTGACGAAAAATATTCATAATTTTTAGAGCTTCTATATTTCTTTTAATTTCGGGAATTCCATAAAAAATGCATTTTTCCCATGTGAGCTCAAATAAATTATCTAAACAATGTAAAAAATTGGGCACATTATGTAGATTAATAAGCAAAAACAACATTCACAATTTTTTCGAAACTTTGTTATTAAAAATGTTTTAAATTGTATTCCAATATTAAGCCCAACCTTAAGATATACACATTATAAGGGACCCGAAAGGAAAATTAGCAGTGCTAATGTGTTTCCGAATTATAAATTTTTGTATCTACATGAATACGAGGGTGGATTGATAAGTTTCCGGCCTGACCAAGAGATGGCGCCACTAGGCCTACCTTGAGGTGGCGTTCTATAGTACCATCCTTAGATAGCTT
>NC_046666.1:66776429-66777807 GCF_010883055.1 Belonocnema kinseyi | reverse complement strand
ATTTTATATATAATAAAATATTATATAATTTTATTATTATATTATTTTATTATTAACCTAACTAGGTTTACTTAGACATTCTGGGTGAAAAATATAGCTAAACTTGACAGCCTATCTAGCTGCGTTTTCTGGCTGAAGTGCCTATAATTTTTTCTACCTAATATGCCGATATATTTTTAGGTATGATGACGCAAAAATATATCAACTATATATATACTTAAATCTTTATTATGTATTAGATATATACATGACTTAATAATTAAAAATCTTAAATTGAAAACAAAAAGTTATAATCAATACAGCTAATCAAAAAATATCTTATTTCCATAATCGGTTCCATCATTGTCGTTGCATTACTGTATATATTATTCATTTTTTAACTCACACAAGCCACACGACACGAGGCACGAGCTTCTTGTATTCATACGGAAAGGTTGGGCGTTAGTGTTGTGCGAACTAATACAAGGCGTTAATTTTTTTAAATGCATTTCAATTTATAAGCATAAAACTGATGCTACAATTATTTTAGGTTATAATTTTTAGTTGTTAGAGAAAACTAATTATAAGAAATATGCTGTTTGATCATGACTGCTAGAATGTTTAGCTAATAATGATAGAATTATGTCTCACATTTTCTGTCTGCAGGAGAGAGACGGCTTATATATCTTAGCTATTTAGTTTGCAGTTCTACCTAAACTTTATTGCACATTCTGCTATATCTCCCCAGCAATTTATTTCTATAGCTACAACAGCTATATCATTTTTTTCAGTGTACAGCTCCCGGGAACATTCTTTTGCCACTCTGACGCACTAATGCTAATTAGCGTTTTTTAATGAATAGTTAAAGTCAAAATATGATTACATATTATACTTATTCGTACATTACTAATTAATTTGATATCAAACACGACTATTTTTCGATTTTTTCGAAGATTTAATTCACTGTATTAGTATATCATTTTGTTCTAATGAAACATTTATTTTGTGGCGTTCTATTGCAACTGTTCATAGATCAAATATGTTTGTCGGGATGTTTGTAAAATAGAATGTGCGTGCCTACTTGAATCACTTTGACTACTATATATTTTTAATTGTATGAAATTTTGATGCATAATAAGTAGATATTAAATCAAAGAGTGAAAAGAATCATTATCTCATATGATCATCACACAGTCAATTTTACAGGTAACAGTGCAACATTCATGTATCTTTATTTGTATACGAGGGTGGATTGATAAGTTTCCGGCCTGACCAAGAAAAACAACGTTTTTAAGAATTTTTTTTTTATCTCTCAACATAATCTCCTCCAAGGCTGATACATTTCTCATAGCGGTGTTCTAGTCTAGTAATGCCATCTCTATAGAATGATTCGTCAAGC
>NC_046666.1:66721116-66776329 GCF_010883055.1 Belonocnema kinseyi | reverse complement strand
TTTATTATTTATTAATTTATATATTAATAAATTTATAATAATAATTTTAATATTTATATATTTATATTTAATTTTTTATATAATTATTTAAAATTTATACCTATACTTGTTTGGCGATAGAAATATAGGCATTATAGCAAAATTTTCTATATACTGCACCTATATTTTGCCTGAAAGAAAATCTGTTCAATACAGCTAACTATTTAGGAAGACAAAATCCAGCGATACTTTCTAGCTGGGATAGCAAGAATTCTAGGTAATTTACCTGAACATTTTTTCAGTGTACGCTCCACTAGCGCACATCAGTCGCATTGCTCGGAAAAACCGAGACGAGAACGAGGAAGTACGAGAGCGGATGAGGAAAAATGTGACAGACAAAGTGAGGAATAGGCCCGGAAAAACGAGACGAAACCGAGGAATGAACGAGACGAAAGCGAGTCAGGCTCGGTATTTCTCGTTTCGGACATCACTAATTTTACTTCTTCTATGTCCGGAAATTGTTTTCCATTTAGAAGATACATGAATGTTGCAAACAGCTATATATTACGGGGAGCCATATCAGGATTGCATCGGGTTATCGAAGTTCTATTAGGCCGTTTTTCACCAGAAATTTCTGAATAAGCTAAGATGAATGGTCAGGTGCGGTATTGTGGTGAGGGGCCCAATCGTCAATATTCCACAAATCAATCTCAAAATTTCTGCAACAATAATTTTCGAAATCCCAAAAACTTCCTCTATGTACATTTTCCGAATCATGACGACGGGTTCTGAACATGAATAACCAAGTTCTTGGCAAAATGTAATGCCCATTCTTTGTTCGGTGCATTCCGTCATCATGAAATGTGAGGCGTACGTGTACTCTAGTAATAGGTAAATGGTAAATACCTTTTTTGACAATAGCACGACTAGGTACAAGTTAGAGTCCAAAGTTGGATACTTTCCGAACAGACCTCGTATTAGATCCGTTCGACTATATAGCCTTAAAAGGGGGTAATGAAGGATCCAAAGATCGTCCAAAAAAGCGTTGCGTAATATGTATATGCTGAATAAAATTAGTTCTTTCAGTCTTAAAAATTTCTTATGCCATCCCTCCTGATTCATCTGATTGATTCGCGTTTCACGTTCATTCATTCATGGGATTTCGGTGGCGACTCACAGACCTTCGGCTTCGAAATCCGACCGAAAGATGCTATCTTCTGGTACTGGTAGCGTTTCAAAACTGGTTTCATGGAGGTCGTGTCATGCCTTTTCTCGCTCTGTACATTCAAAAGTATGTAGGCACAATAAACAAACATGACACTATCTTCTATTTTACATTTTCATTTTTCATCCACCCTACATGCATTGTACATAAGCTATACATACACACAATGACAGGAAGAACCAGAGCCATCCAAATCGATGGACCGGAAGTCCACGATCCTTTGTCGTGTATTTAATTCAAGTTACCTACCTGAAAAAGGACATGTTTATTCACAGCACAAAAAATTCGAAAATTTATTGAGGTCCCCATATGATCACAATGCAAAATTTAAAACGAATTATCTATAAGCTGGTACGTTTCTACTATCTGTCCAAAAAATATAAACGTCTCAATTTTTGTAAAAAATTCTAAAAATATGAGACAAACTACTGATACAAAGTTTAAAAATTTTAAGTTGATTAGCAATTAATTCCTGGAAAGTAATAGTTTAAAAAGAACCATTATCTTACGATCATTTTAAAATACTCCACTTTGAATGTGTGTTAGTCCACGAAAATAAATCACAAAAAATCTGCAAAAAATATAATTTCGTTGGTCCTTTCTTTGCACAACTGAAAATTTTAGAGATATAAATAATAATTTTTTATTAGGTTATTAACAAAAGAGTAGGTGCCATAACCGAATCTAAGCAAGGTACAAAGGTAATTCTTGAAGAAATTTGCACATTTTTGTCTTCTTAAAAGATGTATGGAGTGATAGTGAGCAAGAAGTTGTCCACAAATATTAAAAAAATTCTTTTATTCTTCGGAAAATACAAAGGCCTTTCAGATTATGGACAGCACGTCTTATACGAGAACTTTTTAAGAATTTAAATTGTGCCAACTGTCAAAATAACTTACAATGATAAGTCGACGATCTGGGTGCACCGGATCGAGCACCAGATACTTTATTACGTATTCTGAGAAAACTTTAAAGAATTTAAACTTTTTGAATAACGAAAACAATTCCAAATGATGAGTCGACGACCCGGGTGCACCGGGTCATGCACCAGGTAGTTTAGCACGTACTGTACGAGAACTTTTTAAGAATTTAAATTATAAGTGATAAGTCGACGATCTGAGTGCACCGGATCGAGCAATAGGTAGTTTAGCACGTATTCTACAAAAACTTTTTCAAAATTTAAATTGTTCCAAAAAGTAAAATAACTTTCAATACTAAACCGATGAACTGTATGGACCGGATCGTGCCGCAGGTGATTTAGCACATATTCTACAAGAACATTTTAAAGATTTATATTGTTACATCAGCCAAAATAACTACCAGATGGTATAAATCTCAGAAATAAACAGCAAATAACTACGCGAATGACATTTTCAACGATCTGGTGCACGATCCGATGCACCCGGATTATTTACTCACCATTTGAAATTAGTTTACCTATGGGCAAAATAAAATTTTTTTAAGTTCTCGTATCAAAGGTGCTAAAGTAACTGATGCGCAATCCGGTACATCTCAATCATCGATTTACTATTTGGAATTGTTTTGGTTATTGACAAAATATAAATTTCAAAAAAGTTCTCGTAAATGACGGATCGCTGACTCACGATTGTTATTCAATTTAAGAGATGACATAATTTAAATTTTTTGAAAGTTCTCGTAAAATACGTGCTAAACTACCTGGCGCGCGACCCTGTGCACGCGGCTCGTCGACTCAACATTTGGAATTGTTTACGTTATTCCCGAAATTTAAATTTTACAAAAGTTCACGCAGAATACGTAGAATAAGTTTTAAGCTTCCTGGTGCTCGATCCAGTGCACCCGGATCGTTGACCTATCATTGGTAGTTATTTTGACAGTTGGCACAATTTAAATTCTTTAAAAGTTCTCGTAGAATACGTACTAACCGACATGGTGCTCGACCTGGTGCACCCGGGTCGTTGAATCACCATTTGGAAATGTTTTCGTTATTTAGCAAATTAAATTTTTTTTGAAGTTCTCGTACAATTCGTAATAAAGTATTTGGTGCTCGATCCGGTGTACCCGAACCGTCGACTTATCATTGATAGTTATTTTGACAGTTGGCACATTTTAAATGATTAAAAAGTTCTCGTAGTATACGTGCTCTACTACCTGGCGCCTAAGATTTTAACCTGAGATTTTAATTTTTAACGCAGGCTAATTTTCTCTGTCACTTACATGATCTTAAGAATATTTATTTGTGTTTAGCGTGTCCTAAGCACGGGAGAAGGACAAGAGCAAGTCTTGCGCCATGCTATAGTATTCAGCCGTGACCAATGCTTTAGCCAGATATTTCCAAGTATCTTGCCATGCTTGAGCCATGCAAACTTCTTTTACGCGGGTTCTTAACAAAATTGCGCAAAGTCTAATAAAAGAAAATATTTATCCACCAATCATTTCTAAAAAGGGAGGAAAATTTAAAAGATTGTGTCCATCTTCGAAAATTTTGCCAAAGTTCGATTTCAACCAAATCACGTTCGATCATGAGCGTAGCATGACAGAGGGCCATTAGCCATGCTTGACCCATTGTTCATAACCACGACATGACCGTGGGATGACCGTGGGATGACCCAATCTTGGGCCACGCTTACCCCACACTCAACCCACTGCTAACCCACGCTCACCCCACGCTTATGCCATTGTTGAGACATGGTTCACCCATTGAACCTTTTCCACGCAAACATATATACACTATATGCACACACGATACCCAACAGTTTACATATATACACTTTATATACATAAAACATATGTATATTATTTTAAAGCTGTGGATTAGTCGTCGTCACTGTTTTCTTCAATGACAAAATGAATATTCTGTTTTGTGAATAAATGACTAAGGATCTCAGCTGGCCTTACGATTTTTTAAAATATTTCACGTTTAATAAATCATAATATAAATATACTGAATTGTGAATATTTCTCATTAAAAATAGAATAACTAAGCTCAAGATTTATTCCATTCAATGATTTTTGTATGCTCTATTATATAGATATTAATTGAGTTGATTAAACATGGGATAATTCTAACAATATAACTTGTGATTCACCTAATAACATTAGTAATACCTAAAAATGTAAGTAATTACATTAAATTTCATAATCATACATTTACAAACTAATAATAAATGAGAAATCTAGTAAGTGTCTATCCACGGTTATCAAGAATTTGTGTTAGAAAATAAAATGTGCTAGTAACAATAAGTATTTAGTTTCACAGACGTACAATTTTATAGATTCTGTTTTTTTTTTATTACACCATTAAGGCATTTCCCTTTCAGGGTAGGCGTGACTCACTCGGTGGGGAAGGGATTAATGTAAGGAAGGGGTTATAGAATTTTTAGATTGATCCAAAATTCATGCATTTTTTCATCCAGGCTCTCGTGTTACGGTGCTTTCTTATGTCTGTTCTAAATAGGGTCTCATTCACACATTCTAATCATTCTTTTCGCGGTTAGCCTAACCCATAAAATGTCCTTTTGTCTTGAAAATACAATTTTCTAGTTAAAAATTAAACTGCGTCGTTTGAAATTGACTATTTTTTATTTAAAAAATCACAAATTTGCTAGAAAATTTACGTATTTGGTTAAAAGCAGAACTACTTTTTTAAAAATTCCATTTTTAAATTAAAGGTTCATAGCTTCAGTTAAAAATTCATTTTTGTTTGCAAATTTAAATATTTGGTTAAAAATGCATTTTTGGTTGAAAATTAATAACTGTTAGTTGGACATTCGCGTATTTTGTTAAGGATTCGTCTTTTTGTGTAGAAAATTTTCCCCCTTGGTTGCAAATTTAACTTTTTGGATAACAATTGATTTATTGTGTTGAAAATTCATCTTTTTTCGTAGAGAATAAATTGTGAATTAGTAAAAATGCAAGTTTGTGATTAAAAATTAATCTGTTTTAGTTAAGAAATCCAGCATTTTGTTTGAAAAATTTCTTTTGTAGTTAAATTTAACTGATTTTTATTAAAAATTAAATAATTTTTTTGTTGAAGGTTTTAGTGAATGATTTAGTTTAAAGTTTATTAATTTGTTTGAAACTGCATATTTTTGTGCTGTAAATTCAACTGTTATGTACAGAAAAGTTTTTTTTTTTTGTTGAACATTCAACCATTTGGCAAAGAATTCAACTGTTTTGGAGAAAATTAATTTTTAACTGAAAATAATTTTATTTAAATGAAAATTTGGAGAATTAATTTTTTGGTTGAAAACTTAATGATTGGGTTTATAATTCCACTTTTTTTTGTAGAAAACTCAGATTTTTTGCTTGAAAAACAAAATCTCAAGCCAAACGGGGATGTAAAACTAAATAGTAAATCTCCTAACATTGGTTTCTAAATATTTGAAATTTTTCCAAAAGAATGTAAAACTACCGGGTTAAAACAATTGTACTCTTCAATATTACATTTGTACTGAGTATTATTTTTACTTTTAATATAAATAATTCTACACGGAGAAACTTTCAGTTATAAAATTTGATGGTATAGTATTTATTTTTACAATACGACAATAGCAAGACAGGATATAGAGTCACTATTGTAAGAATTACTATTGTAAATATTAAACTCTGAAGTTATTATGTCTATTGAAATATAAAATAAATGATTAAATAATTTCAGTTACGCCAAAAGGAACTTACTATAATCCCTAAGACAGACTGTGAAGTTTACAAAACACAATAGTAAAAACATTCTGTCTATGTTCATTCTACGCATTTCTAATTTTTCCCATAGAAAATAGGAAAAACTTCCATGGTCGAAAGAGCAAAATAAAAATAAATTCGCATTCACTTCACGCACTATAGATTTTATATATTGAACATACAACTAGATATTTATATTTTATTTTAAGTCTGGCGGGAATAGAACACGGATTTCCGGGGCAGCAGAACGGAGGTACTTTTGTGTGATAAAACAAATTATAAGTTTTAGGAATTTTATCATCCTCGTGAAATTCGGTGCATGTAATGACGTCATTTGGTACTGAATCGCGAAACACTAAATTCAATTGTTTTTTCTTTCATTGCACCTTCCCATTGAAAATTGTATTTTTTCTTACCTGTTTTGCAACCAGCCCCCTGCCTTGACCGTGTATATGTATGCGTAGTAAGTTTTCTTACAATCCGGAGGGGAAATGTCGGTCAAACTAAGCCAACAGATGGCACCACAAAATGTAGGTCTGCTTTATTCATTGAATTGCATTAAGAAAAAGCAAAAACAATTAAAAACTTGATGCTGTTTGCAAATAAACAAAAAAGAATATATGAAAAAATAAGAGTAACTATTAATAATTATTTCAAAAAAAAGTCATGAAAATATGTAGTTTAATATGAATAAAATTTAATTTTGAGATACATTTTGACAGTAGTTCGAAGTTTATATTTTTGTGATTTATTTTGCTCATATTATAGGGAATCATTTGGTAAAAAGTCAATGACACGAATGATAAATGAGAAAATGGATTAATATTTTTTAATATAATGTATATATTTATTTAAATTGAACCAAACATCATATATACGTTTATACAGTTCAAGAATTTATTTGTTGTTTAATCTTGAAAGCTTTTTTCTCGCTGGATTCAGCCCCTAATAATTTTATTTAAAAATTTAAATTTGAAGGAGCTTTTGAATTAAATAGTTAATTATATTATTGCAAAACTCATTTCTAAAATAAATAGACTATTAGCTATTCAAATCTATAAACAAACGTACTGTATTCATGACGCATAGTTGGAGGAAATGTACTTTTTTCATTCAAAAATGTCCAGAGTCTTCAATTTTCTTGCGATTTTGAATTTTTCTGTTTTAAATTAAAGATCATTAAATTCTATAGATCTTGACTCTCCGAAATTTGGCCCCTATATTTTTTATTAATAATTTTTCCAGTCAAAGTATGAACAAAGTCTTATTAGCATTGAAAAAATTTGTTTTTGCTAAAAGTGTTTCCCATTAATGTAGGAATGACATTTAATAACAAAAATAATTCAAAAGTTTATAATAACCACGGTGATAAACAATTTTTGTGTCAAAATATTAGAATTTGAGATTTTTCAAATTATAATTTCCTTCAATGGCCAGAACGACTTCAGGTATTCTTTAAAATAATAAATATTTAATAGTATTTGATAAAATATAACAATTTAAATTTTTGTAAACAAATTAGATAAACAAATTTAAAATGTTTGCCCTTTCGCATAGACATTTTTTTTGCACTGGAAATGTTGTAAGCTATTGGACGGATTACTGCTAGTCACAAAAATATTAGAAGAGTTAACAATAACCGCTGTTATTAACAATTCTTGTGACAAAATATTTAAACTTAAGGTGTTATCAAATAACAATTTTTTTGATGGCCGAGTGGGTGGGTTTTTGTCAAAAGATTTTGCATTGAGTGAATCTTAGCATGAAGTGTTATGATTCATTTCCGATCTATTACCATTGTAGCGATTAAAGAAAATAAAAATTTTGATAAAACCTTACATTTGAATATTTTGTCAGGAGAATTATTTATAACAATGGTTATTGTTAACTTCTCAAATATTTTTGTGACTAGCAATTATTCGCCCAACAGCTTAAAATATTTCCAGTGAAAAAACAAATGTCTATGCTAAAGCAACAAAATTTTGAATTTCTTTATCTAATGTAATTACAAAAATTTAAATTATTATATTTTATCAAATATTATTAAATATTTATTGTTTTAGGGAATACCTGAAGTCTTCCTGGCGCTTGAAGGAAATAATCATTTGAAAAATTTCAAATAATAATATTTTGCCACAAGAATTGTTTATAACAATAGTTATTATAAACGTTTAAATTATTTTTGTTATTGAATGTCATTCCTACATTAATGTGAAGCACTTTTAGCACCAAACTTTTTTACCAATAATAGGACTATTTGTTAATTTGTTTATCAAATTTGGTTGCAACAAATAAATTGAATTATAAACAAATTATTTGTATTTTATGAGTCCTTAAACATTAATTGAAGACAATATAAAGTTTTCCTGATCAGTTATCAAAGCGTAAAACATTGTTATGTACAAAATTTCAGTTCTTCCATGCTTTGAGTAGAAAAATGATTAATAAACAAATAGAGAAAACAAAAGTTCGGGGCGTCAAGCTGGACGAAAAAAGTGAATTTCCTCCTACTGTCCGTCATGAGTACGGTACGTTTGTTTATAGAGTTTAATAGTTTACAGTCTGTTCATTTTAGAAATGAGGTTTGCAATAATATAATTAACTATTTGATTCAAAATCTCCTTTAAATAAAAAATGTATAATAAAATTATTAGAAGTTGAATGCAGCGAGAAAAAGCTTTCAAGATTAAGCAACAAATAAATGATTGCACTGTATAAATGTATATGTGATATTCGGGTCAATTTAAATAAATATATACATTATATTAAATAATATTAAATCCACTTTCTCATTTATTAGTCTTTTCATTGACTTTTTACCAAATTATTCCCTCAATATACAATATACGTCATATATTTTTTATTAATTCTTCTGATCATGTATATTTTAAAAATATTTTTGTCATTGAGGTCTTTAATATTATTAATTTTTCATTAGCTACATTAAGAATTTTAACCAAAAAAAAATTATTTTTAACTTTAACAAATAATAAAATTAATAATATGAGCAAAATAAATCACAAAAATATAAAGTTCGAACTGCTGTCAAAATCTATTACAAAATTAAATTTTATTCATATTAAACTACATACTTTCATGACTTTTTCTTTTTTGAGATAATTAGTAATAGTTACTCTTATTTTTTCATATATTATTTATTTTTATTTGCAAACAGCATCAAGTTTTTAATTATTTTTGCCTTTTCTTAATGCAATTCAATGAAAAAGACAGACCTACTTTTTGTGGCGCCATCTGTTGGATTAGTTTAACCAACAATCCCCCTCCGGGTCGTAAGAAAACAGAAAAGTTGTGGCGATGCATGGGGCTGTTTGAAATTTATGTTATTTTAAATGCTAGTTATTGTAACTACGGTTTTATCATTTAATTTGTGAATATCACTTTTTTCAACTTCAATTTGCTATCAAAAATATGAATTTTTCTAACTACAAATGGCAATTATTAGGTTTGAAGTATATTTATAAATGAAATGGAAAATGTATTTCTTCCTATGGCTGCGGCAATCATACTATTTTCTCGGCTATATCCTAGATTGCCATAAAACTTTGGTAAATATTAATATTATAATGCCAAATTTCACGATCAAGAGTTTCTCCGTGTATTGTGAACATGTTTTTTTCTGAAATTAAATGCTCAATGGTTGAAAGAAAAGCTTTTTACAGAATGAAATATTTTTTTAATGAAAAACTGGATGGTTAATCGCAGTGGAAGTGTGTTTTTTTTTTTGGTTCACTTCATTAAATTAATTATAATAATAAACTTGATTAAATACATACATTTTATAGACTTTAATTTTTTGTGCAGCAATAGGGAGCACTAATTCTTGCCCGCCCTCTCAATGTTGGCCCCCTTCTTTAATTTCGTAGATAATACATTTTTTTATCATGTTTTGTTTTAGTTAATTTAATTCTACTGTTATTTTTACACATAAAGCATATATGAAATATTCATTATATATATTATTCATTACTCATTATTCATTTATATATTTATTATTATTAATTATTAATAATAATTATCATTATCCAAAAGATAATAAATGCATTTCGGATTTTGGCATGTCAATAATAGAGCTAAGGTGCCAAGAATTGGTGCTCTTACCCTATAGTTAACGATTGATTGCTCGACGTTGATTGCAAATAACAGTATACAATGATTACTAGTTTTGCTACTATAAAATGAGAAGATATTTGGGAAGGTTGAAGTCAAAATCAAATAACTCATGAAAATAGTTCTTTTTTCATATTTATTTTTAAAGCTTTGTCTCGGTTGATCGAAATTCGATGAACAGAGAACAAATATTTACGGATTATATATATATTCCTAAAACTTTCTTCGTCTCTCACGTATTTCATAAAGAAAATATCAAATATTATTATCTAAAAAATCGTCGCCTTTTTGTTACTGTTTTAAAATTATTAAAATTTTCCTTGGAGATTGCAAACGAATATAAAATCCATAATCACAATCAAAAAAGAAAAGCTAAATACCTTAAAGCTGATATGCATTTTTTTTAATCACGATTTTTCATTGATAATATCATCAGAACAACTTTTCTGTGTAAGTATTTTTCGCGTCTTGTTCATTTTTTGAAGAAAAAAAGAAAGATCGATAAGTGTCTTGATGCCCGCTTGAACTATAATGTCCGAATTATAGAAAAAATTTTACAATCTATTACCATTTTTCACTGCTTTGGACAAAAATGGCTATTACCAAATTTTACGTGTGACTAAAGATTTCTCCATAAAAATACAATTTTCACATTATATATTCTAATTTATTGTTATTTATTCTTTGTTGTGACAGTACGATTCTACTATGGAAATTATCAATTAAAGAAGTAATGTTGC
Source organism: Belonocnema kinseyi (assembly GCF_010883055.1). Classification (NCBI taxonomy): domain Eukaryota; kingdom Metazoa; phylum Arthropoda; class Insecta; order Hymenoptera; family Cynipidae; genus Belonocnema; species Belonocnema kinseyi. The sequence continues at coordinate 66,765,595 of NC_046666.1, read as the reverse complement.
AAACGCAAAGAAGTCATGTTTCAAGTCATATTAAAGTGAATATAAAAACCATTGACGTAACATTACTTTCAGAAGAAAGTTCAGCAACAAAAATGTTATTGCCTCACATTGAAGATAAAAGGTTCTTCTGTTGGGTCTTATTCAAGTCAATTTACTTTGAATTGCAACAACATTCATTTAAAATAAAATATGTTCTAATTATCTAAATTTTTTTGAAATGTAAATTTGCAATTAGAATCGAGAAAAAGTAAAACAGAAAAAAGTTAACAACAGAATGTTTTGTTTAAAGCAGAAAAATCAATTCGACGTGAAGGCATTATAGAAACAAAGAGTCTGCTTGACAGCGAATGTGGAAAATTGACAATTGCTGCTTGCCTGAAGTTCGACACCAATAGTTTCACAATTTACAAAAATAAAACTTTTCAAATATTTAATTAATGTTTTATTGCATGGGAAAGGGGGGGGGGTGAATTAAGAATATAATATAGTATGGCGTTAAAGTTCTCTTATTACAATAAAAGATTGTTATAATGTTATAAAAACTTCGATATCGCTATAATTAGATTAGTATTTTTTCCATCTTTCTGTAGAAAAATATCTATAAAAATATAGTCTGTAACGCTGTAGATTGCAAACACGGTATCATACGAAAAAAGTGTAAGAAAACAAAAGTCTTCTTTTTTCTAAGAGATGCCAAAACTAATTTTATAATTTTTTTATTGATAAATGCTGAAATTGTTGAAATTAACTTTTAAGATTTTTATTTTTGTGACTTTTTTGTAGATTAATTTTGAAAATTTACAATTGAAAATAATTAATTTAGAAGGTTTACAGTTTTTAAATTAGGTAATTTAAAATGTTTTTTCAAATGTGTAGTTCAGTTTTTAATATATAAAACGGAAGATTTTTCAATTGTTAAAATTTGCATTAGAAAATTCTTCAATATTAAAGATTTACATATCAGAATTCTTAAATTTTGGTGATTCTGAAGATTAAAAGTGAAGAATTTTCCATTTTAAATCTTCCAAATTGAAGAAATTTCACATGTAAATTATAAAAATCACCAAATTATGTATTTTAAAACCTAAGAATTGCATAATTTTTTATTGTAAATGAAATTTGTACCATTTTAGAAATTAACAATTAAAAATTCTTGAATTTTAAAAATATACATTTGAAAATTATTTAATTGTCCAGATTTGTATTTTAACGGTATTATGTAAGTATTTTGATCAACACCTTTTTTAATAGATTAATATAGAAGATAGACAATTGAAAATTATTCAATTTGAACGATTTGCAATTTTTAAGTCATACATTTGAATATTTATTATTTTAGCATGTTTATAGTTTAATATGATATAATTTTAAAACTTTTGTTTTGGATATATAGTTCAATTTTCAAGATTTACAATTAAAGACGCTACACTATTTTTATGAAACATGCGCGATGATGGCAGGAGGTCCATACCAATTTGTTACGGTTTTTTACATGGAGGAGAGAAGTGGTAACAATTGGTAAAAAATGTGTTTCCTAAAGTATGGATGGTCCCTAAGAAGTGACTGGACATTAGGGTGAACCAAAAATTCGATTTTAGTTTTTTGTTATTCGATACCTCCCAATTTGTTCGTTTCCAGGAAAAAGAAATTCCGTAATTTTTTTACAACATTAACCAGAAAATAATAACTTTTCACGCATGAACTTTAAGAAAACCGTTATTTTGCTTTTTCGGGTCATTTTGCGGGCACAATTCAAGGAGTTTTGGGGGGTCAAAATTAAAACTGCTTGGGTGGAACTTATTCTGTGAATATTTTTTAAGAGGTGACTAAACTTTAATTCACAAAAACTTTATCACAAGTATTTTTTTCGAGTGTTTCGTAAAGTGAGCTTTTCTCAGTTTAAATCCCATATTAATTCCTCAAGCCCGGTGGCACGGGTTAACGTTAACAAAAAATGACGCAATTTTTTCTTCCGAAAAACGAATAAATTGGGGAATTCATCACCAAAAATCGAATTTTTACAGGTAGAAATTTAAATCACCCTATTGTAGAACTTGATTAATTTTATGAAAAATTTATCAGCCATTAAAATCAGCGTACTTCTCTATAGTTTATCTAATCAGAATTTTGCAATGAAATAATTAGCGAAATCAAGTGCAGACTAGAAAAGATAAATGCGTTTCGTCTAGCGGCTTATCATCCTAGCCGGCGGGAATCTCAGATTGTCAGGCAGAGACAAATCGGGAATTTTCGGAAATCACCTGCTGACATAGGAAAATCTGTTGAGACGATGCATCAAGTTCATACCGCGATCGTCTGGCGGGGGGTCGTTATACTGTACGCATGCGCTCTGCGTTTTGCGTTCTCGTCGGCAGCGGTCGACGCAGGCTCAGTCGTCCGCGACATTCGGCACGCGATACGATTGGATGCTTGTCGGTAAAAGGACTGCGCGAAAACCCGGTGCCGGTACCACGCGTTTTTTCTCGAGAATTATTCACAGTTCCTTAAAGTTTCCAACCTCACCCCCAAAGCACACGGATACAATATTGCGATTTTAACAGAGTCATTCAGAAAGGAAACTTCTAGAGCTGTCAAAAATAAATTGTTAAAATAATTTTAAATCTGATGTTAAGAAAGGGTTGGAAAATTCAAGTCTGCTAAAAATCAGCCTCTGCGAAAAAAAGTCGCTCGGTGCGACCGAGCTGGTTGCATCGAACACGAAACTTAACTGCTTCTTCTCTTCCTCGCAAGTTCTCCCTATTAAGCACGTGGATTGTCAAACACGTGTTCGATCAAAGTTCCCGCGGTAATTTGTAATACATTTGTTCAATTTCCATTGTATTTAAGTGAGTTTAGAATAAACAAGTGAGAAAGTGTTTCTAAAAATAAAAAGGTGGCTTAAATGATCCGATCATTGATAGTAAATGATCGAAATAAGTGTCCCTCTTTTGTGAGAAAACCCCTTGCGTTCGCCATGTTCTCCTGAGAGGTGGTTTCGAATTAGTGTACACAGGTGGCAAAATCGGTATCAAGAATTGTTGAACGTTGAAACAAAGGATAGCAAGGGCTGGGATAATGTAACTGTGCGAATTGAAGTTCGTCAAGGCTAAGCTGACGAAGATGTCGAGAGAATCGAGGGTGGTTTTGGTACCAATGTTAGTTTTTTTGGCCCTGGGATTCCTAGTGGTCGAATGTAGGCATCATCAGGACAGTTCTGAGGTGGTGCATCGTCACAGGCACAGGCACGAACCATCATCGCGATGGCATCACAAGTACCCACCAAGAAGATTCTCCTCGTCCTCCTCCTGGAACGAGAATGAGAATGAAGACTACGAGGATGTAGAAGATGAGTCCGAGGAAGAATATGGTCTGGACACTTACGATAGAAGCTTCTCGTCCAAGAAGGCCCACCGGGGCAGGCTCGATTCCCGGCCTTCTAGGCCCTATTACCGTAGTACCCACCATGGTATCAAGTACGCCGAGAGGCACAGGAATTCCCGCTATGGTGGTACCAGGGAAAAGAATCACAAAATTCGTCCTAGCAGAGACAGGACGTATCACAAGGGACACTCCTTGGATTATGATGATGAGGAGGAAGTAGACTACTATAACGACTATGACAAATATAATCGTTATGAAGATGATAAGGATTATCTGAATGAGAGTGAAGAGTATTACAACAGGAAAAATGTTCGCAAGCACAGGCTTGATGATTATGAGAGTCAAGATTCCAAGGATCAGAGAGCTCATCAGGATTCGAGGCGGGACTGGAAGTCGAAAAACTCGATTCGTAAGGACGAGAGAAGAGATCGTAGGCGAAAATTCGGCACCAGTTATCGAGGTGTCTCAAAGAACAGGTTCCACGATGACTCTGATGAGGATGACGTCGATGAGGAATTAACAGGAAATGGTAGAAGAAAGTTCTTTAAAGAAAACGGCACTGGTTTGTTCGATTACGATGATGATCTAGATGATTTCTTTGATGAAGAAGAGAATGATGACAATGAAGAAACAAGATCTTCGAAGGACTATGAAAAGGAAGAGAAATCAGGAAATGATAACAGCGATGAGCTGGATAATGATTTTTACAAAAACGACGTCAAGCCTCCTCTGAAAACTTATGATGATATTATCAGAAGATTGACGTCTGAGGATCCAACAACCCCGAAGCCGACGGTTCGACGAGACTATAGAAATATAGAGATTGGAAAGTACCTTAAGCGTGACGCCTATGGTAACTTGAAATATGAATCAAAAAACCTTTCAAGATCTGACCTTGACCCTGTAACCATGACACCCTTTGCTGCTACCACTGCAAAATCTTTACTTGATAATATGGAATCAAATCCTCAGAAAGTATCCATTGCGGTAGAATTTTCCGATAATAAAAACAACGTTGAAAATAAAAAGAAAGTTATTCCGGAAGTTGTGGGTGCTCAGGTGAAAACAAAAAGTTTGGAACAGGACTACGAGTACGCTGATAACGAACAGGAGGATGATCCCAACGCGCAAGCAGAGAGCAATAATGCGGTGAGCACAAGTTTCAGTTTTTTTAATTCCCTTCAATTTTTTCTGCTTAACTGGCAAATGAAGAAAATATTATCTGAAAAAAAATTAATATTTCTTAGTTTTAACATCATGTTTGACTCTAAGTAACATAATATTGTTGTACTGAAAAAAAAGGATTACTGGTACCAAGTGAATTTTACTTGGCTGAAATAAGTGAAAGTCCTGTTTATTTTCAAAGAAACATTTATTAGAGGCAAATAAATACGACCTGTTCGTCGAAGGGAAATATTTTTTTGAATCAAAGAAATATTAAAGACAAAAAATATACATTTTATACCAAATGAATGATTCATTGTTCGAAATTAATATTTCTTTGAGATGGGGAAATATAAATTGAAGGAAAGAAATATATTTTAAGGTCAAGCAAATATTTTATAGGCTCAAAAATATCTCTTGATTCAAAAAAATATTTCTTTGGCCTAGACCATGCGCGAGTGCAATAAAGTACTGGATTTTTTTAACCTAAATTATAATTATCATTGTTATTAATATACATATTTAATTTAAGCAAATTATATAATTTTAAAACTTGATGATCCTCAAACAGACAAATTCGATGAAAAATCCACCCCCAGCAGGAATTGAACTTGGGTCCATCGAGTGTAAAGTCCACAACGTTGACCACGACGCTAACGTAACATGGAAATTTTAAGGCAGAAAACCGTATTTAAGCCTCTCCATGAATGCCAAAGAAATATTTCTTTAAATCAGAAACATGGATATTTAATTAAACAATATATTTCTTTAATCTAAAGAAGTATTCAAATGAAACAAATGACGCCAAATTGTTAATCTTATGACTTAAAAAAATGGTTGCTTCATTGGAATAAATGTTTATTTGTTATGAATAATTTAATTCTAGTAATCAAATGAAATATTTTCTTCCACTAAAGAAATAAGAATTTATGTAAACACAATACCTTTTTCATCTGAATAAATGCTCCATTGCTATAAATGCATGAGCCCTTTGTGACAAAAAAATATATACTGTAATTCAATTAATATTATTTTGAATTAAATTATTATTTCTTTGAGTAAAATAAACTTAAATTCTTGATTCATGTATGTAAAAATTATTAATTCAAACGTGTCCCGAATCAGTTCAAAGAATCGAACTCTTTGAATCAAATATATATTTCTTTGAAAGACAAATCACATTTCAACTAATCTAGACCTTTTGAATTAAGGAAATCATTTTCTTAAATGTAAGAAATATGTATTTCAATCAAGAAAATATAGCCAAAGAATTCATTTTTTAGATAAACAAAAGATATATGCCTGGTTTACATAAAAATTACTTCTGTTAAAGAATATTTTCTTGATGCTAAGAAATAGGATTCAAGTAAATGCATCTACTTGGTGCTAAGAATTATTTTTTTCAGTGTGCACCTGATTGTAAATGCATCATAAATGATTAGCAAGTTATTACTTTTGCTCTTTAGATTAAAATGATAAATTTTTAAAAGGGATATACAATTTGAAAATTTATATTTTCTAACGGTTTAATTAAGCTGGAAGTCATTTTTTAAGCTTCCAATCAGAAAATCGTAGCATTATCAAAGTTTTTAGAATGATTGAACTTTGAAGATTTACAACAATTGAAATTCTTCAATTTTAACATTAAGTGTCATTTAAAATTATGCAAAATCTGATCATATTTCCTGAAATCAAACAAAAAAGGAATTGAAATATCTTGAGAGCTTTTAAAATCCCTTAAAATCATTGATAACCTTGGAAATCCTATTAAATTCTTTAATATTTAAAATACTTTAAAATCTTTTAAAAGAACTTTATATTTTTATCAGCGCTAAAAAATTCCTTGGAATCTTTTAAAATATCCTTAAAGTCTTTAAAATCCATTAAAACCCCTTCAAATTCTTGAAATCCATTGGAATGATTTTAAAATCTTTTAAAATCTTTGAAATCTTTTCTAATCCATCAATTTTTGTGAATAAATTCTTCGAAATCCATTAGAATATTATAAAATCTGTTAAAATTAAGTGAAAATACACGAAATCCGATGATATTGATTGATCTAAAATTTTATACATCCTATGAAATCCTTTTAAATCTTCTGAAATTCAAGAAAATTCTTTAGAATCGTGTATTAACCGAAGTATTTGAAATTATCTGTAAATACTTATAATTTTTTATATCTACTGAAATCCGCTAAAAATTATCGAAAATCATGTCATGATTGGAGTTTTTTTAATCATTTTTATCATCGTCTCTCACTTTCAATCTGTCAAATTCTCTGAAGTCCCTTGAAATCTAAAAATACACTAATCGCTTTTAAATCTTGGAAATCTATTTAAAATTTCTTAAATCTTAGATGAAAATTTGTTTAGTGCCCCTTGAAATATTATAAAATGACATCAAATCTTTAAAATCCAGTAAACGTCATTGAAAAAACCTGAAATTTTAGGTATTCCCGTGATATTTCTCGAAATTCTGGAAATTTATTCAAATACCGTAAGATCTTTTAAAATCCCTTAAAACCATTGAAATCTCTTGAAATATTTTTAAATATTCCAAAACCTTATAGGTCCTTAAAGATTCTTCCAAACCTTAGGTATGTTAAGCTGACGTAACCACATCTTCGAATCGAGTTAAAACCTATCTCTTAATTAAGGGCTCATTTAATGCGAATTTAATGCCCTATTGCCAAATTTGATGCTCCATTTTTTTTTTAACCAGGGGTTATGCTAGCTTAACGTTAAGCTGGCGGAAACCCATGTGAAATAAATGTTAAATTGAGTTCTGTCATATCACATAATTAAGGGCTCATTTAATGCTTATTTAATGCCGATCGCCAAATTTAATGCTTCACTATTTTAAAAGAAACCGGGGGTTACGCTAGCTTAATGTTAAGCTGACGGAACCCCATGTGAAATAAACGTTCAATCAAATTTTATCCTATCACATAATTAAAGGCTCATTTAATGCTCTCTAAAACCACCAAAATTACTTTCCAAAGCCACCCCTAATACTGAAAAAACCACCCTTAATATAAATTATGCACAAATTGTAAATCTGACTATACTATAATTAAGGGCTCATTTAATGCCCCATTGCCAAATTTAATGATGCACTATTTTTTTTAAAACCGGGAGTTACGCTAGCTTAATATTAAGCTGACGCAACACCATGTGAAATAAACGTTGAATCGATTTTTATCCTATAACATAATTAAAGGCTCATTTAATGCTCTCCAAAACCACCAAAACTTACTTTCCAAAGCCACCCCTAACACTGAAAAAAGCACCCTTAATATAAATTATGCACAAATTGTAAATCTGACCATACTATAATTAAGGGCTCATTTAATGCTCATTTAATGCCCCATTGCCAAATTTATTGCTTCACTATTTTTTAAAAAAACTGGGGGTTACGCTAGCTTAATGTTAAGCTGACGGAACCCCATGTGAAATAAACGTTGAATCCAGTTTTATCCTATCACATAATTAAAGGCTCATTTAATGATGTCCAAAGCACCAAAAATTACTTCCCAAAAGCCACCCCTAATACTGAAAAACCACCCTTAATATAAATTATGCACAAATTGTAAATCTGACTATACTATAATTAAGGGCTCATTTAATGCTCATTTAAGGCCCCACTGCCAAATTTAATGCTTCACTATTTTTTTAAAGCACTGGGGTTTCCGCCAGCTTTACGTTAAGCTAGCGTAACCCCTGTTTTTTTAAATAATGCAGCATTAAATTTGGCAGTGGGGCATTAAATGAGCATTAAATGAGCCCTTAATTATAGTATGGGCAGATTTACAATTTGTTCATAATTTATATTAAGGGTGGTTTTTCAGTAATAGGGGTGGTTTTTCAGTAATAGGGGTGGCTTTTGGAAAATAATTTTTGGTGGTTTTGGAGCGCATTAAATGAGCCTTTAATTATGCGACAGGATAAAACTCGATTTAACGTTTATTTCACAAGGTGTTCCGTCAGCTTAATATTTAGCTAGTGTAACCCCCGGTTTTTTTTTAAATAGTGAAGCATTAAATTTGGCAATGGGGCATTAAATAAACATTTATTAAGCCCTTAATTATGTGATATGCCAGAACTCGATTTAACATTTATTTCACATGGGATTCCGCGTAAATCCTAGTTTTTTAAAAATAATGCAGCATTATATTTAGCAATAGGGCATTAAATTAGCATTAGCATTCCATTCGAAGATGTGGTTACGTCAGCTTAATATACCTCCAAATCTTCCGAAGTTCAAAGAAATTTTTTAAAGCTACATAAAATTTGTTTGAATTCCTTAAATTATTGAAATCCTTAGAAATCCTTCTAAATTTTGTTAATCTCTTGAAAATTCATTGGAATTCTCGGAAATACCCTAAAATATTTAAAATCCTTTAAAATTTTTGACATCTATTTAAAGTATTTGAGATTTTTTGAAATTTTAAAAATCCTTTGAAATCCCTCAATTCGTGTAAATAAATTCTTTAAAATACATGAAAATGTTATCAAATCTGTTGAAATATTATGAAATTGCATAAGACTTGATCCTGTGTAATTGATTAAAATCCCTCAGAATTACTGAATTTTCCAAAATCGTATAGAACTCCTGAAAAATCCTTTCACATATTTTTTAATCTTGGAAAACCTCATAAATCCCTTGGAATATTTTGCATTATCCTAAAATCTTATAAATTTTATGAAATCCTTTTAAATCCTTAGAAATTCAAGGAAGTTCTTCAATATCACATATTAACGGAAATATTTGAAATTATCTTTGAATCTTGAGAAGTTTTATATATTTTTTGAAATGTGCTAAAACTCACTTGAAATTATCTCATGAAAATCCCTTGAAATCTTCAACACTCTTGAAGCCCCGTGAAAGCATTACGAATTCTCTAAAGCTTCTAAATGCTTGAAAATCTTTCAAAATTCTTATGAAGTTTAGAAAAATCTTTTGCAATCCCATAAATGTTGCTTAATCTCTAAAAAGCCCTTGGAATCTTTCATAAAGTAACAAATCTCTTGATTAATTTTTGTACAATCCCTTGAAGATAGTAAAATCTTTAAAATCCTTCAAAATACCTTAAAACGTTTAAACGCTTTGAACATTTCTTTACAAAATTAAAATCGCTGAAAATTCTATGAATTGCCTTGAAAACTGATAAAATACTTTAAATTCCTTGAAATCTGGTCCCTTCTCTCAATCACGCCTGGATTCATTTCAAAATTATGAAGATTATAAAATCTCATGTCGACATAACTTGTAGAATCTCGAGAAATCATATTGTTATGATAATAATTTTCTATCATCAAGATGCAAAATGAAGAAATTTGATATTTTAATTCGTCCTTGCCTTGGTTTAATATAATTTTATAGAAATATCGAAAGCTTTGCTTTCAAAAAAAATATCAAAATATGCTATAATAAGGAGAAAGAGCATGATCCTATGGATTTATCAATAACGGAGGTGAGTCGCTAATCGGCTGACAGTTGCAATCGGGCTAAATCTGATTTATAACACCCGCAATCTTTCGATTTGTGGAACTGGGTATCTATGGATGGTAAATGCTCGCGGCCTTGACAATACGGCCGACGATTTAATGACTATAACTTGGAATGTCAGCTACCTGGTCGACACTTGTCACTTATAAAAGAAAATTCATATCGATAAAAAACTCTCGTCTTTGATATGTACCCTATCTTGTACTAAAAATGAGATAATCCTATAAAGTACATAATGTGCAGTGCTTCATAAAATAAACTAGAGGTATAAGAGGCTTACAATATATCAACTCTTACCAGTTTAATCAGAATTTACACGCACCGCGAATTGTACATACGATTTTTGCGTGAAGAACCAAAAAGTCACAACATTTTTCTATACGAAATTTCATTTTTTTATTTGAAGATGATTGTTTCCATTATATTAGAATGTTAATAAAAGGTGGCTACAAAACCCCAATTTCAAAATTCCCTGACTTTTCCTGACTAACTTTTAATTTTCCCTGGTAAGCATAAATGTGTCTTCCAAGAATAAAAACAATCTTACAACTAAGAGATCAATAATGTAAAAGCAAACAAATATTTCTAAATGTATATTAAACAATAAAATAGGTGCATAAATATAAAAAATAAAATTAATGTATAGACACCAATTATTTTTGTTTGTTGAATACAATATGAAATAATTACAATTTTCAGTCAAAATATATTGCATTTCCAACCAAATAGTTAAAGTGAAACCGAAAATGATTAATTTGTTACTAAAAGGGATAGATTTTCAAAAACGGGCTTTCAAGCTAAAAAGACGAATTTTTGAGAAAACAATTGAATGCTAAACCCGAAAAGAAGAATTTTAACAAAAAACTTAATGTTCAACAACAACAAAAAAAGATTTTTCAATTAAATAGTTCAATTATTGACACCAACAAATATTAATTTTTGACCTAACATTTGTATTTACAACCAAATAATTGAACTTTCGAATAAATTACGAATTTTCAACAAAATAGTTAAATCTTTAACCAAAGAAATGAATGTTTAACAAATTGGTCGAAGCTTAAACCAAACAGTCTTTTTTACCAAAACGGTGACTTTTTAAAACAGTGGTTCTATTTTCCATAAAATCGTCCAATCTTCAATCAAATAGTAGAATTTTCAAGCTTAAGAGATGAGTTCTGAACCATAAATATAATAAAAACAACGAATTTGCAACAAAATCGTTAAATCCTCAATCAATAAAATGATTTTTCAACAAAGTAGTTTAAGGGGAGATTCTGGTCATCCGTGCCTTTTTTTATTTTTAAAGAATTTTATTTCATAGTAAAAATAATGTGTCCCTTCCAATTTGTTTACAGTGTAAATTATAGAGGTTAAACTAATGAAAAAAATTTTTCTTTGTTTTTTATTGTATTTGTTTACAAAAAGGTGGCCTCAAAAATGTCCTCTTTTCCAGCTTCCGCTCTAATATTTCGGGAACGGTTGACCTAAAATCATAAAAATAAAAAATATTTATAATCTGTATAGTTTTGGCTATCGTGTGAACTACAATCAGAATTTTCTTTGAAAAACAAAACAGCGGACTTTTGAATTTTTCGACCTCATTTTTGCAAGTTGAGTTGTTTATAACTTTGTAAAATAACAATATTTGTTCATGATCGTAGGTCACACAATAGAGACACATTTGAAGAATGAGCTATCCAAATTTCAAGTCAATCGGTTCATTAGTTTCCAAATAAATTTGTTGAAGGGGTCAAAAAATGTAGTTTCGAGAAAGAAGTTAAACAAGTCAAATATTAGTCAAAAAGAATAAATTATTGCTTCTAGAAAATAACTCTGGGAATTGAGATATTTCCTTCTACCGTCAAATGCAAGAATTTCTTTAATACTAGAATTGAACCCTTTCTTATTAAGTCCTTTCCATGCAGAACAGAATATATTTTGCATAATGCAGTCGCTGCTATTGAAGTTGGAAAATAGTATATGTGCTTTGTGAGTACTTAGATCTCACACGAAGGTTTGCGTGATTCGATCAAAGTGATGCTTGACTTACCAATGAGACCAAGTTGAATCAACCTTGAAGAGGCAGATTGCGATCCAAGATAGACCCCTACTAGGATCCTTCCTAACGCTCGCTTCCAACCTTTGAGAGCAGTGACTTGGACTAAAGTTAACTTTTCTAAAAAAATTATAGGTTGGATCTAAAATACCTTCTAAGCATTCCCAGAAAAGGAGAAACGTAAGTCTACCAGTTATTTTCGCCCTTGAGCGCTTATTCGTACATGACACGTGAAAATGAAGTGCGAAACTGACAGGAAGAATCTGTGGTTCTAGTGTACATTCCTCGAATAGTCAAGGTAAAGTGGTCTCGTGGAAAGAACATTGAATAATGATTCGGCAATAAGCGGATTATTTTAGTCTCCGAAAAATTCCTTGAAAACTTAAAGGGCCTTTCAAAAACTATATCACAGTACCTTGGGGGGGGGGGGGGCAGGGTTTGTGACCATTGTTCCAGATCCGAAGCTCTAAGCCACCCTGAATTCGTGTATAGTGGACACGCAACCTTTGAAATCAGTGACTTGGACCAAAGTGACCTTTTTATGAAAAAAATGATATGTTGCATCTAAAATATAGTCTAATCCCAGGAAAGGGGCAATGTGAATGTACCAGTTATTTTCGCCCTTGCGTGGTTATTCGTACATGACACAAGAAAATCAGGTGCGTAACTGACATGAAGAATCTGTGGGTCGAGTTTCGGTTCTTAGAATTGCAGAGACAAAGTGGTCTCTGGGAAGGAACTTTTATTAATGATTCCAAAATCGGCGAATTATTTTAGTCTTTGAAAAACTCGTTAAAAATTTTAAGGTCATTCAAAAACTACATTACACTACCAGAAGTGGGGGGTAAACAGTTATTGTGACGATTTATGACGTATCGGAGGGAGAGGTCAACGCAGAATGTGACATCATTTACGGAAAACTTTAATGTGAATAAAAATTTTTTTAATGCTTGAAAAAATTAAACTCACTGTTTTTATTTTACAAATAAAGTATCTAAATACAAAGTGCGACGATGGTCGTGGGGGCTAAAGCGTAGGCTTTAGATCCACTCCTTCGGCGTGCGGGTTCGTTCGATTCCTGCCTCGCACTCTGGAAGAGTCTCGGCGGCCCATGCGGTGAACACTAGCCTAGTAAGGGAATTGTTCATCTCCGGAGAGTCCTGGGACCGGTACCTCTAGAGAAGAAGGTTTTCTCTAAGTACTTAAAGCTGGTTGCTCTTGGTGGTCCGGAACCCACCTTAAACTGTAGGTCTCCCTTCCACCACCAAGTAAGTGTGTGGGGGGTGTTTAATGGAATAGAGAAGAAGGTGCAAGAAAAATTTAAACCCTTAGGGGACATATAAGATGCTTCCATTCCAAGTATTATTTTGAAAATTTGTTGTTTTACGGTTCAAAATTAATTTTTTCAACTGAAGATTTAACTATTCGATTGTTGCTTAAGAACATTGATCGTTCTTAGTTAAAGATTCAACAATTTCGTTGAAAATTTATGTACTTTGTTGTAAACTCAACTTGCTTGGTACAAAAATCTTCTTCCTAATTGAAAGTTGAACTGCTTTGCTAAATATTAATTTTAACAGTAGAAGATCTAACTCTTTGATTTAAAATTAAACTATTTTGTGCGATTTTTTAAAAATCAATTTCAAAAATTGGAAATTTGACAGTTCTATTTTTGGTCAAAAATTGATTGTTTTCAGTTTAAAATTCAACTATTTTTTTGATTAAAAATTAATTTTAAAATTAAAAATTCAACTATTTAATTGAAGATTGATTTTTTTGTCGAAAATGTAGTTATTTTGTTTAAGACTCATCCATTCTGTTAGAACATAATTCTACTCATTTGAACATTCAACTGTTTTGTTGAGAATATGTCTTCTCGGGTTAAAAATTTAACTATTGTGGTAAAAAATTCAACTATTTGCTTGAAAATTATAATTTTTTTGTTTTGAAAATTCATATTTACGGGTTGAAAATTCAACTGCTTTGTAGAAAATTATGAACTATTACTTTTTTCATTAAAAACTCATCTCTTTGGTTGGAAATTTAATTATTTTGTTAAAAATGGATCTTTTTAAATTAAAAATTCAACTATTTGTGTAACAGTTTAAGTTTTTTGTTAAAAATTCATTTTTTTAATCCATCATTTTAGTTAGAAATTGAACTGTTCTGTTGAAAATTTATTATTTGGTTTAAAACTTAACTGTTTTTTTTTTAACATCCGCCTTTTTGATATAAGATTCATCCTTTTGTATGATTAATTCATCTATTTTGTTGAAAATTTGTATTTTTCGCTTGAATGTTAACTTGGTTGTAAATGCAACTGCTTTATTAATAATCAATTTTTTTGACTTCAGCAACTAGTTGGACCAAAGTTCATCTTTGTAGGTCGACAATGCATGCATGAGATTACAAATTCAACTATATTTCTGAAAATTTTATAATTTCGTTGAAAACTTAACTATTTTGTTAAAAAGTGATATTTTTGTTCATAAATTCAACTTCTTTGTTGATAATTCGTCTTTTTGGATTGAAAATTCATACTTTTTTGTACAAAATTTAACTGTCTTATTAAAAGATTGTACTGTTAGGTACAACATATGGTATCCAACCGCTCAGAGTCGATTATGCATTTTGGTAAGTTTACTTACTTTTCCGATTGTCCTTTGAAATCACTTCTTTCTCTTATGCACTTACCTCAGTACATTTACATAACGGAAAATTAACATTTGTAAAAAATGCACAAATTCATTTACCAAATAGTTTAACGTTACAAGAATAACTTAAAAAATAATCATTGTATCGTCCACTTATTTACACAAGGACACAAGCCACAAAAATAACATTTTGCAGGAGAGATAAAAAGAACTTGCAAAAATACATATTTCAAGCAGATAAAATGTGTTTTATGTACAAAATGTACATGAAAAAGCTTATAATAATACTAGCTATTTGAGAAATTCGGGACTTTGCTGGAAATTGTGTGCACCTTGAAAAATACGGGAAAGTGACCAGAATTCGTGAAAAGATCCGCAAAGTATGTGGTCCTACATGTAAATAAAATTTTTAATTATTATAATTATAATTAAATTATGATAATTATTAAAGTATACAATTCCATGATAAAAGCATGCAATGTGTTAAATGTCGATTTATTACCAACTAATCAGCAGATAGGAAAACTTTGAAATTTACCAACCAAAACATTGAGCAGGTAATAACATTATCTACTTTTGTCATCATAAAAGTCTAACTCAGAGAAATTTCTTGTGCTTCTTTTCCTGCATTCTTTACGCTATTTTGCTTGAAAAGTTTACTATTTATAAACAAGGTCCATTTGAAGAAAAGAACTTTTTCTAGTAAATTTCTAATAATATTTATATTTGAAGCCAATGAATAGATTTTTTTCTAAAAGTGTGTAAAATTCATGGTCCAAAAATATATTTACTGTTATTTTCCTGTTTTTCCCTGCCTCAAAAAATGTCTGGTCATTTTTCGGTTATAGAAGGCATGTGAGGTGGAAGTTCTTCCAATAAATTTTAAAAAATTTGTTATACTTTTTGTATGTTTTGTGCTGAGTGATCATCACATCGAGGTGTCGATGTTTGATATTACAAATTTTTTTACACGTTTTAGAAAAATAAGGTAATGAAATAAATATTAGAGAAATTGAAAATTTAATAGTACAATTAACTTTTTTCGATACCATTTTTCCCAATATACACTATCGACAACAAGGATGGGATTCTAACGAAAGGTCTCAGTGTGATTTTTCTTATTTGCATGAAATCATCTAATTTTCATAATAGAATAAATTCCTTATTTTGCTAAATATGGGATGAAAGATATAAAATTTCTGCGTCCAATTATATCACGTTGAAGTGTTTTCGACCACCTTTTTAGAAATATTGTGAAAGCAGTTTATATAACACAATTTTCTTGGGCTTTTTCTGCTCTACAACGTAAAAACATAGTTCAGCGACATTTTTTCGAAAAATTGGTTTTTACATCAGTGGAATCGTGAGAGTAAGCTGCGTCAGAATCATGGCTAACATAATAATTTTTAATTATTTATAATGAAAAATTAATGTTTAAAATTCCAAGTATTGCGGAAAGTGACCAAATGCAACATAAAAATGTATGGAAAGTACTTTGCAGTGCCCGAAATTGATAAAGGAAGGCAAATACCTCACGAAATACAAGGGAAGAATTAAGTAAAGTATTTTGCGAATCATTTGTCTGGCAAAAGTGTCCGAGCACGCTGCTGGGCCGAGCAGCTGTTGTACGTAAAGTCTGAAGTTGTAAATGCGTCGAGTCAAGCAAAGATGTCCAAGCGAAGAAATGCTATTTTTTCAATCTTGTTCTTAATCAGTCCGCTTGGTAAAATAATACGGATCCTGATAAAAGCATATCAATTTTATACAATTTTGTATAGTATATGTTTGAATACATTTTTTATCTAATAATTAGGTGTGAAATTGACACACATATAAAGGTGTTACCAAAGAAAAACCAGGAAAAGCGTTAATTCTGAGCTGGGAAATACGAGAATCTGATAAAAAATTCTAGAAATATCTACTTATATTTTTTCAAAAAAAAAATATATATATCTTTATCTGGTTTATGAGAAAAGCTTCTTTAATATTGGGGAAATAACAGGACTATATGTGATAAATTTGTGCGCGTGTTCGAGTTTAATTCTGAAAAAAATCATTTACCTTATTTATGAAATGAAATTTGTTATATTAGGAATATAACAGTATTGTATTTGATTTAATTGTTCGCGTCTTCGAGATGCATCAATTGAATTACTGAAGAACCTTCGATGACCTTTCATGATCCATCAATAGCAACTCATATAGTTTATAAAAAAAGGTTACATTGTTATTATGAAAAAAACTTGATCTTGAAATTTGAAATACACCAAACTGTCGCTTTCAGTCACCCCCTTCTCAGTCTTTCTAGAACTGCTGGCTCCCGTAGTTTCTCAGTTTCGATCCCCTCGAAATCAGACCCAGGTTATTTGAAAGCAACCCCCGACACTTGACTGAAAGCGAGAATTTGGTGTATAACACTACCGCGAGTTAAAAAGTTGTTCATTATAACATAACACATTGATGGTCCTCTTGATGGTCTTGGATTTTCTGAAACACAGCGCCCATAAAATGAGCACATAACTACGTCCACAGTGAATACACGCGATAGTCTTGCAAGAAAAAGTTGTTTTTATAGCTTTAAATCTTGCCACACACTAAAATCGAAACTCATAAGTTAAACTTGCTTCCTCCCATAACATTTTTTTTAAAGGATGTTAGCAAACTTAAATGCTTAAAATTTTTAATTTGTAAAATATGTAACACCCAAAATTCACTCTTGCTTACATTACGATCCCTCAAGATAGGGAATGTGTCAAAAATAAAGTAATTTAATAAAATATCAGAAATATCCCGTGTAGAAATTATGACCGGGTTCGGGCCGGATTCCGGCAGGGTTGCCCTGCCAGATCTATTAAAAATTTACACGGGATCTATTAAAAAAGAATAAAGATAAGTCAAAGGTTATTCAGATATGTATTACCGATGATGTTCAATTATACCACTACTGCGTAACTCGCAAAATTCGAATAAGAGTTAAAAAATCGTCTGATAATGCGAGGTTGCCGACCTCCGACTTTCGTGGAAAAGCATCTCAGTTAAAATATGCTGTACCAAATTTAAGAAGTCAGTAATGTACATGAAAAAGACGTCGATACACGATATACGCAGTTTGCGTGAAGCATCCTAATACAGACTTTCTTCCCTTGTCATCAAGAAACTTACCCCTTTTCACAGTTTTTGCTTAAATGCAAACTGAATTAATAGAACTTAATATGAAAATCCGACTTCTTTTGGTTAAAAATTTAACTATTTTGCTGAAAATGCAATACATTTCACATGAGGAATTCAATATGGTACGTTCACATTAATTTTATTTACAAGAATTCATCCCCATATTTTACTGGAAAATCACCCGATTTTCCCTGCATTGAGAGAACAAATTTTGACCTAAAGTCGGGTGGGGTGTTCGTATTTGTGACGTCACCCTGGGGGCTTCAAGCTTTGTGTGACGATATCTGACGAAGAGGTAGTGGGATGGAAAAAGTGTTTAAAATAGCGTTATTTCGTTTATAAACTTTCCTTTTCCACCTCGGATTTTGCCTGCAAGTCCTCTACCGATAACTGAGAAGGCATTGCATTGAACAACCTCCAAGAATCGCATTCCCATACAACCTATTGATTGTGTTGACTTAATGAGCGTCTAATTTCATTAAGTCTCATCTCGAAGAGATAAGCAATGGTTCTTTACGTCCACACAATACAAGAGGCAATAGGCTCGCAGATCCAAACAGTTTACCCTGAACACATACACAAGGATTTACCTTTAAATGTACAGTCACATGTATTGACCCCACACACAGTTATCTCTCTTTATTTAGCTGCATTCACTATGTATACTACAGTAAGACACTGTAGAAGAAGCTCTTGCTGCTATCAGCTTGATATATACGGGAGAGCAATGTTGTTTCAGACTGAGAGATAGGTCTCGTGTCTCGCATTTCTCGAGAGCCTTTGTGCAGTTTCACGGTGCATAAGTTATAAGATAGATCCGTTCGCCGTTTGCCATTTGTCTGCACAGAGTTAGCCAATCTGAACTCGTTGTTATTTTACAATCTAGGTTAAAACAGGACCAGAAATCTTGGCAAACTTTGAAGAACATAGAACCATCCGAACCACCGTACTTGGCTCGTTAACGAATTAACGGCTTGCTAAAGAGAACGATAACGGTCGAGATGGTTGAAGGTGTTAATGGCCGATAAAATGACGGTGTGTGATTTAAGGCTCTAACTTTCTCACAATTAGATAAGGGGCCGTCCACAAACTACAAATGGTTGAATTTTCAACTGATCAAAAGTATTTTTTCAAGCAAAAATAAAAAAGTTACATTCTTAGGTAAAAAGATTAATTTTTGACAAGAGAAAATTCATTTTCAAAAAAGTAGTTTAATTTTAACACAAAAAAGATTAGTTTTTAAGAATATACATGATTTTAAACCAAAACTTCGAATTTTTATATAAAAAAGTCGAATTATCTACAGAACAGTTGAATTTTCAACCCGAAAATATTAACTTAGAATCGAGTAGTTGAATTTTCCACTAAAATGATAAATCTTCAACCCAAAAAATGAAGTTATCACGAATTGGTTCAAATTTTCACCAAATAGTTGATTTTCATCAACAACAAAAAAAAAACAAAAAAATGAATTCTCAACAAAACATGTGATATTTCATCCAAAAAATATTGAAATTTGAAATCAAAATCAATTGAATTCAACCAAAAAAGAAGAATTTTCAACAAAATACATGAATCCTTAAACAAAATAGATTAATTCTAGCAATAGGATTTATTTTCTACTAAAATAACGAATTTTCATAGCAGATACTTTCTTAACACTGATACTTTCTCCAATTATGATTTTTGAAAATATCCTAAAAATACGTATTCAATCAATAATATAATTACATGCTGCAATTTCGCCGTGCGTTAATTTATATAAATCTTGTTCAAAATTTTTAGTCATCTAAAACTCAGAGACATAAGTTACCCAGCCAAATTTCAATTTTACTGACTTAAAATAAAGTTTATTTATGGGTCGAAACCAACATCACCTCAGGGTCATGAATTATGTTCTGAAAATCTTAAAGTATAAAACCAAAATAGAATCTAGTAACAATTTAAATTTGTTATATATTATTTTTAGTAGAAGTTAGGAAAGGAATTTCAGTGAAGCTTCTGAATCATAAAAATGAAGTGCACATGTCAAAATAGTGAAAGTACTAGAAAGAATTTTTTCTTCGATCTCGGACAATGGGTTCCCCCTCGGTAAATTGTGCTTCCACCCTAGGTTGACATAATTTCCCTCGCACATTGAATCTACAGACATAAAAGTCAGACCAAAAATTTTATAGAAAAAAAGATTTATCACCAAATTGGTTGAACGAGAAGAAAAACGATTCTCAGACACCTTTCAGGCTCATACAGCTTGCATATTGGATGTCGGAAGAAATATAGTGTTCGGGGGTCGTTAAACGTTCCCCTGACACGTGGTCACGTTTATGGGGTCACGAATAATACTCCTCAAATGGCTTCACGCCTGTCACTATATGGCAACAAGGCATAATATGGCTCCATAAAAATAATGGTTTCAACCACTTTTTACCTATAATTAAAGGGATCTATCTACTTTAGTCGAAATCTCAATTAGCAACTTCTATAATCTATGGGGCTGTCCAGGAATAGATTTTTGCGAACAAATTAACTTGCGGGTCACAATTCTGAACCGAATCACTTTTTCCTCCTTTTAAATTACTCAGTATAAAATCCAAACATAAGTAAGGTTTCCGATTTTTTATAATGTTTAATAAAAAATATATATGTTAAACAAATTAATCACTGTACTGACATTATACTGACCCTTAATCATACATTTCGCAGGTTGTTGCTAGATTATTGACCTTTAGGGTTTGATTCTTCATAACAAATTCCTTAGCGATATTACTTTCTATGATGCTAACAAACACACGTAAATACAGTGAAACTCTTCTTTAGCGCCGATTTTGGGGCTGACGGTGGGTAGAAACTAACTCAGTATAGCCCGCTCCGGTCCTGTTTTTTCACGCCTGAGTGACAATAGTTGGCCCTGCACACCCCGCGCAGCTTCTGTTACACCTACTTGCGGCGCGGCGTCCATTCTCGGAAGGGCTATAGAAGGGCTGTAGAACGGAGGGCTACTGAAGGGATTCGCTGTAATTGGTTTAATAAACAAAATGATTATTATTCAAAGTAATCATAACATAAACCAAGATGTAATTATTTTGTAGACTTCATTGTTTTTAAAAAGAAAAACAAACGGGATGTAAAGCTTTTTGATTTTGGTCTGTAATATTGTTAATAATAATATATCACTGCTTATAATGATAAACTTTCACATAGATAATTTGTACTTTTTGCTAATAATTCTAATATTCAAAAATAAAACACATGAACAATCGCTATTAATATACAGTCTCATAATACAAAAATAATTTTTTGTTAATATTTCTTGAAGAAATAAAATCTAAAATCAGCAACCCTACGCCTGTTAGAAGGTTTATACTAAGTAATTAAAAAAAAAAGAAAAAGTTAAAAGGTTGAAAATTTCAATCGATGTTACTTTGTAAGTAAATCATCTAAAACTTGCATTTTTTCTAATTTTTTCCGCTTATATTCGAACTGAATTTAATTAATCCAACAAGAAAATTAAACTTTTTTATTAAAATCTTATTATTTTTAATTAAAAAGTCTACTATTATACTTTTGGTTCAGAATTCATCTCTTTTGATGAGAATTTTTACTGTTCGGTTGAAAATGTAACTGTTTTGTTGAAGATTTAACTATTTTGTTGAAAATTCGTGTTTTTGGTTGAAAATTTATAGTTTTTAGTTGAAAATTTAACTATTACATTTTTTGTTGAAAATTCATATTTTTTGGTAAAAAATTAAACTTCTTTTTTGAAAATTGAACTACATTGTTAAAAATTCATTTTATTGGTTGATGATTGAAGTATTTTGTTAAAAACTCGTTCTCCTTCTGTTAAAAATTAATTTTTTAACTAAAAATTTAATACTCCATTATTGGTTGAAAATTGATTGTTTTTAGTAAAAAATGTATGCGTTTGATTGTAATTCGTCTTTTTTGGCAGAACATTAAGGGCATGTGATACTTACAAAATTGTCGATTTTACCAGTTTTAGGTTCCCCGGGCTTTTTTTCTAGAATAATAAATATTTTGTCTTAAAAATTTGGGAAATGATAGCGAATAGGCTAACGGACGTCTCAACATACTTTTTTTGTAGGTTAATTCAAAAAAGTTTTAATTTAGCAAAATTTGATTAATTTGCATAGCGCTTACGAAATAGTATCGATTTTTTCAGTGTTAGATTCCCCCGGCTTTTTTCCGAGGATAAGAAATATTTTGCCTAGAAAATCTGGGAAATGATAGCGAGCATGCTAACGGACGTTCGCACACACTTCTTTGTGTTTTTTTTTATCAAAAATTTTTTGATATTTCTAATAACGTGCGTGTATATTTCGAGGTTATGAGTGTTGCAATTCACCCGAGCGTTACTTCCAAACTACACAATATTTTTGGCTGAAAACTTTGCACTTACAAATAAACATAGTAGCTAATCTTCCGGAACTAACCTTGTTTGCAGGCAATCAAAAAAGTTTATTTCGTAAATAATGTCCAGATTATCGGAAAGGTAGAGATGAAAAATGACGTAACCTCAAAATAATGCATATGCATAAAATTTTTATTTAGCAAAATAATTTTTTTTTGTTATTATCCCTCAAAAAGAGTCCGGGGACGTCCGTCATAATATTTTATGGCATCTCCAAATTCAGTTTTTTAAAATTTTCATTTTTGTGAAGAAGAAGCCGGGGAAACTGTAAGTATCACATGCCCTTAATCTTCTTGATTAAAGATTTGACTATTTAGCTGAAAGTTAAACTAATATGTTACAAATTTGTTTTATTACTTTAAGATAAGAATTAACCATTTAAATGGCCAGTTAAACTTTTGACTGGAAAATCTTTCCTGCTTGAAAATTCAACTATTTGGTAAAAAAATAATATCTTATGATTAAGGACTAAACTATTTTCTAAAATCCATCTTTTCTGTTTAAATTGAACTTTTTTGACTTTTAATAAATATATTCTTTTGTTGAAATATTAACTATAATATTTTTCGATATGAATTCATATTTTGGGGTTAAATTAGACCATTTTTTATTTAAAATGAAAGTCTTTACTCATTTTAAATGTCTACTATTATATTTTTCGTTAATAATTCATTTCGCTGTTGTTGTAAATTAAGGTTATTTTTGTTGATAATTCATTCAAAAGTGTTAAATTTATTGTTTATTGTTTTTTTTGTTTGAAATGTTAATAACTTGATTGAAACTTTAATTATTTTGTTCAAAACAGATCGTTTTTAAGTGAAAATTCAACTACTTAGGTAAAAGGTGAATATAATTCTTCATTGAATTTTATTTTTCTTATTCAATGTATCATTTTAGTTGAAAATTTAACTATTTTTTGAAAAATTAATTATTTTTTTGGAAATTTAAGTGTTTTAATGAACATTCGTCTTTTTGGATTAAAAATTCGTCCGTTTGGATTAAAGATTCGACTATTTGATTCAAAATGCGACTGTTTTCAGATGAAGTTAATTCTTTTTTGTTTCTAGATTCAAAGATTTGGTTGAAAATTCGTCTTCGTAGATGGAAAATTCAATTAATTGATTAATAATTCGTCTCTTTTGCTTGAAAGTTCAACTATTTGGTTGTAAATACAACTGCTTCGTATAAAATTAATTTTGTTTGTTGATCGTTTGAAAATACAACTATTTAGTTGAAAAACGATCTTTCTTCGTTAAAAATTAATCTTTTTTGGTTGAAAACGCAACTATTTTATTTAAAATTCAATATCCGTATTCGTATCCTAACGTCTGTCTGGGCCTAGAGGAGGTTCCAGCTTTGTGTGGTAATATGTAACGAAGAAAGGGAGGTGTGGAAAGTGTTCAATGTAGCGTGACTTTATTTTTGAAAGACCCTTATATGTAAGATATATTATGTAACTATTAATGGAAAAATGCCTCATAGTAATGTACATCAATGCTGAATATCTTGTTCTGATTCAATCACACCTAATATTTCCTGAGACATGGTTTAAGTACTCTTTAGTAAAGTCCCTTTAAATAGTTAATAGAGCAAATAACAAGTGTTACACATATAGTTATATATGACTTCCTAATTCTGGACATATTTTAGTGTTATCAGTTTAGGAGAATACAAAGTGTAGTGACAGTGAGTAATAATCTGGTTGCTCACAACCTCGCGTACAAGTAATCTCATCGCAATCTGAGTAACAAATGGCTCAAAGCCAGTGAACGTATATATAACCAAAGCGATTATCAAATTTTTATATTTGCACTTCCTTCTTCTTTTATACAGTGCCACATTTTGTAAACATCCGCATTTAAATCCCCAGTGTGAAAGATAAATGCAATCCAGTGATTCGTTGAACTTTCTTCTTGTTTTCAGTCTTGTTCGTTCAAAATTATATTCGTATCTCTTTTCATTCACCTTTATCTTTGAATGAATTTCAGCCTCGATTTTTGTGTTTTGTGCGGGTAATTTTTTTTCAATTGTGAAAAATGTTTCAAATTAAAGAGGTGCCTATTTTTTATGAAAAATTTGTAGTCAAAAGCCTTAAGGTAGTTGCGCCAAACATCAGGTATCTGGAAAGCAAAAGTCTTCTATGATTTCCAAAATTGAATTCATAATCTGTCATCTCTTATTTTTAAAAAACTTTCTTTTTTATGGAGAAAGATATTTTTTGAAATTTTTCTCTACCCTACGGTCAAACCTTAAAAAAATATTTTTATAAATATTACTACAATTTACAAAAATATGATAAATAATAATTTTTTTAAAGGTTTGTGAGTATTGAAACATTTTTTTTTCTTGAGCCCTTTCCCACCAAGTTCGACCCTAGGACAGAATTTAGGGAAAAAATTCTAAAAATGTTGTAACCATAAATTGCATTACAAATTTTGGGCTTTTGCCCCCCCCCCCGCCATCCCAATCTTGACTGATGTAACTTATTATGCCCCCCCCCCTTAACCGAGTAAACTAGCTGTTTGCTAAAAAGGAATTTCGCAAAGATGCATTTTCAACCAAGTGGTCAAATTTTATAACAAAAAATTTTAATGTAACCAAAAAGACTTATATTGTTAACAAAATAGTTGAATGTTCAACCAAGAAGATTAATTTTCTACTTTAAGATAATGTTTTTACAAAAGACATGCATTTTCTACCAAATAGTTAAATTTTGTAAGAAAAAAAGGTCATTTTCAAGCAAAAAAAGGAGTTAAATTTTCAGTTGCAAAAATTAGTTTTTAACAAAAAAGACGAATGTTTAATAAAATATTGTGAATTCTCAATCAAACAGAAGAATTATCAACAAAGAAAATTAATTTTGTACTCAAAAAAGCGAATTTTCAAGACAATGATTAAGTTTTGAAGCTAAAAAATCGAATAGATGATGCTCATGGATGTGGATCAGAAGAGAAAATTGAATAAAGGATGTTAGCATATGTTAGTATATACCGAGGTATATACCGACAACTCCAACATCGTTTATTTAAAAACTCAAATGGTTCCGATAAAAATTTACTTTTAAACCAAAAAATATCAGTTTTCTACCAAAAATGTGATCGCCATACTTAACAAATGAATTTTCAAAAAAAAAGGAAATAATCTTTAACAAGCTGAATCCAGCTAAAGAAGACGAATTAAAAAAGGTTGAATCCCCAATTAAAGCAAGATAACATTTTTACTCACATACGGATTTTTTTAAATGGTATTTTTGAGTTTCTGGGGTGTAATTATATCGAAATATGGCAAGAAAGTAGATTTGAAAAATTGTGTCAATATCACGAATATCAGGAATCCTCTATCAGGAATCAAAATAAATTGTCAACAAAGTAGTTCAACCTTCAAAGGAATAGTTTAATTTTTTAAGTAAAAAAATTAATTATTTACTCAATAATTGAATCTTCAACAGAATTATTTAATTTTAATTAAATAGTACAATTTTAAAATAAACGAGATGAATTCTGAACCAAAAATATAATAATAGACTCTTCAACCAAAAAGAATGAACTTTTACCCTAAAGTAGATGGTTTATTTTTGCTTTTTATTAATTCAGTTCACATATAAGCGAAAAAACTATAAAAAGGGGAAAGATCTTGAAAACTGGAAAAAAAATTTTTAAAGGGGGAAAAGAGAAGAATAGGCAAAAGAGTTTGAAGTCTGAAATGTAAGTTCGTAACGTGATGCCCCCGCAACTTCTACTTCTATCTGTAGTTTTTTAACGCGAACCCCCCTCCCCCTGTTTATTAGACACAGAATTGTTTAAGTTTGGTTGAATCGTCAGGAAAAACTTTGTTTTAATATTTTGAAAATTAAGGCACTTTAGCCACAACTCAAAAATCAGTATGTATAGATGGTTTCCGCCGTTATCGCAGTGCATCAAAATCCGGTAAGATGTGTAATGTCGGTCGATATTTTTCCAAAAAGGTTCTTTTTCTCCCACTCTGGGACGGTTTGAAACATGTTCTAGAAATCGAATTTTGTAAAATAATGTGAAGGAAAAATAGGCAAAATACGGTGAATGCAGCTTTATAGTGAGAAGGTCCGCGTAATTACGTAATCGCAAAATCGTGCAAGGAACTTTGCCAAGGGCCGCAAATATGCGCGGGTACTAGCTGCTTGCATGGCTTTTCATGCTTTCCAAGATGTGCATAATGCACCGGAAGCATCCGCGAACATCTTCGTATCCTCGTGCGAAAACCCTGTAGCGAATATTGCTCGCTGCTTGTTTGCAAGCTGGTTCATTGCAAACCGCGCACGTTATTTTCTCGCGAAGGCGAAGGACATAAATTATGCCGGTCCCAGGTGACGTCGCGAGAATTCGTTTCCGACGCTATTATACTCGTGCGAAAGTACCGCGGGGTCAACTGCTATATTTTCGACTTTAACAACAGCGAAATTTGATCGCCATTATTTCCAAGAAACGCTGGCCTAAATAGGCTCATTTCCAGAAAGTCTTTCATGATTCATGAAACTTTGGGTTAGAGGAAGAGGTTGTATAAAGTACTTGACACGGTTCAATGTTGAGTGCTCTTTTATAGCCCAACGCGAGATATTTTAGTCGAATTACTTCTTCCTTCTGTCGCCGTTTTTCTATTAGGTTGGTCAGAAGTCAAGGTTCAAGCAAAAATAAGTTAGACCCTGAAAGTCAGTAATTCACAATCAGGGTTGTCTGGGAATACTGTACAGTTAAGGAAAGGCAGGAAATTTAAAACTGGTCCGGGAAAGACAAGAAAAAGGAGCCTTAATGAAAATTGTATCCTTTTGTTAAAAATTCAACCATTTTTTAACTTAATTCTTATTAGTTAAAAATTTGTTTGTTTGAGTTGGAAATTCAAATATTTAAAAAATTTCTTTGTTGTGAATGAACTTTTTTTTTATGAAAAATCATATTTTCGGTTTGAAAATTCAGCTAATTTCAGGAAAATTCGATTTCGGCATGAAAATTTAATATTTTGAATAAAGTTTCTCTTCTTCCTTGATTGAAAGATCTTTATTTATTGGAAACACAACTCTTTTGACGAAAAATCGTGTCTTTTTGGTTAAAGTATACTATTTTTAGTTTGTAATTCAAATGTATTGTAGTTGAGAAATCAACTATTAGATTTTTCGTTAATAATTCATATTTGCTAATTGAACCGAACTTTTTCCTATTAGAATTCTTTTGTCAAACGTCCTCATTTTGGAATTAAATTAAATATTAAATTAAATATCATTAAACAATAAGCGATTTTTAACTTTTCCATGAATTCTTAGGCATCGCTATATTATTTTGATTGAGTCCTATCAATATGAACTAATTTCAATAATATTTAGTCGAGTTAGACCGATTTACGTTCTATAACTTAATTAAAACAGAGAAAAACTTTTATTCGAAATTTTCTTTTATTATTAAAAATAAACGTTTGATAACCAAATTCTAACAGAAAAAAGTTTTATTTCCTTATTCTCTACAATTTTACATTTTTTTGAAATTGATTTTGAAAATTTTCTTTTTTTTGAGACGCGCGGGCAATATATATACGCGTGTTCGAGCGTCAGGCTGGTTCTTGCACCCGGCGCTCAATTGGACATTCACCTCTTTTAGTGAAAATTCGTCCTTTTTTAAATTCAACTATTTTGTTGATCACGCATTTTTTTGTGAAATGCTATTGTTTTTTATTTAAAATTAAAAGTTGTTGTTGTTGAAATATCAACTATTACATTTTTCGTTAAAATTATTTTAGTTAAAAATTCATCTCTTTGGTTGAAAAAATAACTGATTTGTTAAAACAATTTTTTTCAAAGTGAAAACTTAAATATTTTATTTTAAGATGAAAATTTATCTTTTTAGGTTGAAAATTTCACTATGATGTTGAAAAATAATGTATTTTCTTGAAAGTGCATTTTCGTTTGTACAAAATCAATGTTTTAAACTGAAAATCTAGGTGTTCTATTTTTGGTAGAAATTCCTATATTTAATTTGAAATTCGTATTTAGTGGTGGTAAAAAAATATTCTTGGTTGAAAATTCATCTGTTTGGTGGAGAATTTAACCACATTGAAACTCTTCTATAGCGTCGATTTCGGGGCTGACGGTGGGTGGGAATTAACTCATTATAGCCCGCTCCGCTTTTGTCTGTTCATGCCTGTCTGTTTGCCTGAGTGACAGCCGCAGATCCCGCGCACCCCGCGCAGCACCTTCTACGCCTACATGCGGCGCGGCGTCAATTCTCGGAAGTGCTTCAGAAGGGAGGGCTATTGAAGATTGGGATTTGAACTATTAGGGTGATAATTAATCTTATTTCAATTCAAATATTTGGTTGAAAGTTTATATTTTTCGGTTCAAAATGTTATTATTTGGTTGAAAATGAAATTACTTTATTTTAAATTCAACCATGTTTTTAGTAAACAATTATATTCCTTTGAAATTTTTTTAGAATAATTCAATGATTTTATTGAAAATTAATGTACAGTAAAACTGTTCAACAGCCCTCCCTGCCTAGAATTGACGCCACGCCGCATGTGGGTGTAACAGGAGCTGCGCGGGGTGCGCGGGATCTGCGGCTGTGCAGTCAGGCGATCACTCAGGCGTGAAAAAACAAAAGCGGAGCGGGCTATAATGAGTTATTTCCCACCCACCGCCAGTCCCAAAATCGGCGCTATAGAAGAATTTTGACTGTAATTTATGATAAATTCATCTTTTTAGGTGAAAAATTATTGCTCTTGCTTGAAAATTAATCTCTTTGTTTGAAAATTAATTAATTTAGCTAAAAACTTATATACTTTTTTAAAAACTCTTTTTTTAATGGGGGAATTGTGCGTAGCAATCGGGAAATTAGGGTGTTTTTGGCTACTTTTTTTTTAGGATGAAAATAATAACGATTTTTCCTAAACTTTTGTGGTTTATTAATGTATTCTTGTAGTATCAAACAAATATATTTTAGTCTGGATCATCAATAATATTTTTATTTATATTTGCGGATGTCGGACATGTCCAAAATCGATAGGTCAATTTTCCCGATTTTCTAGCTTCTCACAAATAAGTCTAAAATAAACAAATCAAAAAGATTGTTGAAGCTTCAATCCTTAATTAGTCGTTAAACTAAAAAATGTCGAAAAATATTAATATTTTACAAAATGGCGACCATTTGAAAAAAATTCTGATTTATAGCTAAAAAATTTGCTTGTGATTTGTTTTAAAAAAATTGTATAAACATTTTTTTTTAATTTGGAGTGTTTCACCGACAAATGAAACATTTCATTAATCTGTATACACAAGTTCAAGTCAATTGGTCAAACATTTTTTGAGTTCTGAGTTGAGCATTTTTAAAAAATGGGAAATCGAGAAAAACGCGTTTAAAGATTCACAAAGTGACCAATGTCTTACAGGTTTTTCCGATCGTTACTCGCCTAAGGAGCTCAACTACGGCTCTGGGATTTTTGCAGTGTATTTTTGGGATGCCAAGTTATCGTTTAAGCAAAAAAATCTATTTTTTGGACCTGCTACACGGGATTCTCCCTTAAAAAAGTATTTTATTTTTAACTGAAAATTTAATTATTATGTTCTAAATTGAAATTTTATTTCTTTAGAAGACAATTCAAGTTTTTGTTTAAATATATATTTCATCTGAGTTAAAATTTATCTGTTTTAGTAGAAGTTATCTCATTCGTTAAAACTTCATTTTATTAGTTGAATTTTGTTTTAGTTGATTTTTTTTTTAATTTAGCTATTTACTCGAAAATTCTTTCTTTTTGTTGAAAAATAATTTCTTTTTCTGAAAATTGAAGTTTTAATTTTTGGTTGAAAATTGTTTTTATTTTAGGCGAAAATGCATGTATTTTGTTGAAAATTTGTCTTTTTTTAAAATTAATTAATTTAACTGAACATGTAACTATTTTATTTTTGCGTATTTTTTGGTTGCAAATTCAACTTTTTTTTGTAAAAAATTCGTATTTTTCGCCTGAAAATTCAACATTATTGGACTGGAAACGTTACCGTCTTGGTTCTAATTTATAAAAAAAATTATTTTTGAGAAAATAAGGTATTAAATTGTAGGAAATAATTGTGGGGTTATCATCAAACCCAAATGACATCTTGAATTTAAATAAACTAAAAGTCCGTCTGAGCATGCATTTTTCACGTTAACACAAATTTAACCTAAAATTTTCCATTTCAACAATTCATTATGCAAAATTGATCTGTATCATGCCTGTTGTCTAGATGATTTATTAGTTATGAATGTTTTTACCATGAAAAAGTATGTAAGCAATCTGACATTTATAACTTTGTGTTTACGGGAAGAAAAACCTTTCAAATATCATTTTTATATTCCCATTCAAACTGATTCAGAAAAAATAAAATTTTACTTCGGTTTCTGTCTATCGTCGGCGTCGTAGACTGAGCGAGTCAAAAACGTTATTAAAACAAATTCAATTTTCCGAATGAACTATGCAAGACACAAGAAAATGCTTTAAAACATATTCACCTTAAAAGATCTACAAATTTGGTCAATACTATTTTTTATGAGAAGAAAAATTTTTGTTTTAATCATGAAAAATTATATTAAAAATAAGAAATAATTCAAATTGTTAGAAAGACGGCACATAATGTAATAAAATGTTTCCACGACGAGGTAATAGAGAGAATTGATCACCTTTGACAAACTTTAATCAAGTTGTTAATGGTTTGACCTTTAATTTTAAAATGTTTATGCAAAAACGTGGAGGAAGTACAGAAACCGAGCGAGAAGCGCGAGGTTCGATTAACACGAGCCCTATAGGTGCGCTCAAAGTTGTGAGATTAGTGTGCGATGAAAATGTGTCCACGCAGCAAAAAAAAATTTTTTTACACGTATTTATTTTCTGGTGGATTCGAAAAAGTTTGGGGGCGATAAGCATGAAAATTGGAGAGCTAAAAATGTGGACCACCCTAGTCTAGACTCTAGAGCGATGCAGCTTCGCACGAACTGTTTCTAATAATAAAGTTGCTAGAGAAGACGTTTTGCGATAAAGCCAGATACATCGAGAGATGCTGCTGCTGAGAAAACATCAAAAAGGCTGACCGACAATGACGCGACCGCAGTGAATCGTTGAACTACTGACCTGACTGCACGAGGGTAATGATTCACCAGAGATTGTGTGCCGCCTTTAGCTGACCCTCTGCTGCTGCGAATCGCTGCAGACAATCAAATCTTTCTTTTTTTTAGATCGACAATTTGGCTATCATAACGCAGGAACCGCATTATAAGTGACAGAGAGCCAGAAGACTCCCTTAGCTGTCCAAGGGTTAAATCACAATTTTTATAGTTGAAAAAACGTTTCGCTCTTGCCATTCTCTACTTCAAGGAACTTCCATAACATCTGTTTTATAAATTACTTGACCATCATTATGCTTTAAATGCGCCTAAAAGATATATTCGTTTCCAAACTACATATTTTGGACAATGACAATAGCCTCTGAAATAAATTCTAACAACTTATCTAAATTGTGATCTATTGTTACGAGTATGGAATAAAAACGAATTTAACTTCATCGTTTACATATCAAAGTTTTTAAAGTGTAAACATTTCAAATAGAAAGCTTGTGAATAAAAATATTTTCCATTTAAAAGCTATGTATTTAATATTGACAGTTTGAAATTGAAAACTTAATTGAATGTTTCCAAAACAAAGCTTCTAAAATTGGGGAACTTTAAATTGTTATTAGATAAAAAATAATTTGATGTTAAAACTAATTTCACAATTTTTAATGTTCACAAAGTTAAAATAAAAAATTAAAACATTTTTATTGCGAAACGTTGAAACTTAAACCCATCCGAACTTCATCTTTTTTTAATACTTTTTTTTTATACTCAAACCCTTTGAAATTTCAATTTTTTTAAAGTAAAATTAAATTACTTGAAAATTAAACAGTTTTAAACTGCTAATTATACTTTTGAAAATTCAACTGTTTCAATTCGTATGATCAAATTAAAACTTGTAAATGGAAAAAATGGATAATTTAGCGTTCCACAGGAACATTTTAGAAGTCTGTAACTGTAAACATTCAAATCGAAAGAAATGGTTCAATTACTGAGGCATCAATAATTACTGGTAGTTTAGTTTATTTTTTTATTTTAAATAACACCGTTTTTAACTTTTCAGTTTCAAACCATTTGATTTTTAACTCTTCATTTAGAATTATTATTTATTTTTGAAAATTTTCTACCAAATATTCTCTTATTTTAAATGATTCACTTTTAAAAAGCTTTAATTAAAATCGGACACCTTCATAATACCCAATTCAAAATAAAAAATAAAATAATACGAAACAAGAGTGCTATATATAATTTCTATGCTCTCAATTGAAATATTCTAAGACTTTCATTTCGAAACTGTTTGGTTTTTTAAGTTCATTTTGAAAGGTTAAATCTTTTAGAGAATTTTAAACTAAAAATGACTCAATGGATAGGTTCTTGCTAATCAAAAAAAGTGATTAGTGTCCAAAAAAATTAGGGTTATTTACACCGTTCAAATAAATAAAATTTTTTAATACTGTGAAACTTGAAAGTTAAATTATTCTAAACACTTTGTAAATTATCTGCTTTCTATAATTATAAACTTTCAAAATTAATGAATTTAAACTTAAAGTGTTAAAAATAAAACAATTTCAAACTTCCCGTAAAAATTGTACCATTTTAAAATTAGGATCTTGAAACTAAGTAGTTAAAATAATAAATTAATTGTTCATAAAAAAATTATTCAAAAGGCTAATTTTCTCACAAACCTGATATGATGGAGCACATCTAACACCAGATTCGGCTTCAGCGACCCCAAGCACATATAGGTATGGTGGTCCAGTTCAAACTGACGTATGCTAATAAATATGGACAAAGTGAATAAATGAATCTGAAAATTATTATATATCATTTCACTTTCACCTTATTTATAAAAAATGACATTTTCTTTAGAAATGCCCATATATGTGAAAGAACAGACACCAAATAAGTAAAAATAGATTCACATCGTGGAAATCTTAATTCCAATGTCACATGGTCACGTGGTGATATTTCGAAGGCACATTGTCGCAAATTGCGTGAAATGAAATTTCTAGGAACAAATATACAAGTCTTGCATAGAATCGAAGTGTGCAATGAATATCAATACATCACAAATAAAGAGATATACGAGAGATTATGCAGCTTTGAAGCACTTATCTGAAGATGAATGCACAGAAATAACATAACAGATCATCCCAAGTACGAATTGCCGGAGCTGAATACACGGCCCAGCGTTGGTCCAATTTTGGCAACCAAAGGTCGGCTAAAGATATTGAGCCAATATCGGCATTTTGATCGACCCAGTGTTGAGCTAGTGCTGACAGCCTATATTGGCTATTTATATTTGCCGATCCTCCACCGATGCTTGGCCCAGTATCGGCACTTTATTACGCCAACACTCACTTTTAGTACGGGGAACCATGTTTCACGAGGATCCGCCAAAGTCTGGCCCAGTTACGACACATTACTGAGCCAAGTGTCACTTTTACCACAGCAAACCATGTTTTATTTGAATTGGTCCAATGTTGAGCCAGTGCTGACAATCTATATTGGCTATTTATATTTGCCAATCCTCCACCGATGCTTGGCCCAGTATCAGCACTTTATTGAGCCAAGTATCACATTTAGAACCTAAAAAACAACCCAAGTGCGAATTCGCGGAGCAGAATACACAGCCTAGTGTTGGTCCAATTGTGCAGCCAAAATTCGGCTAACGATATTGGGCCAATATCGGCATTTTAATCGGCTTAATGTTGCGCCAGTTCTGGCAGTCGATATTGGCTATTTATGTTTTCCGATCCTCCACCGATTCTTGGCCCAGCATCGGCACTTTATTGCGCCAAGTCTCACTTTTAGCACCTAACAAACCAATCTTACACGAAAGATAAAAATGGTGTTGTTGAAAAATCGTCAAAGTTCATGATGAAATTTCTAAGTTCTGTCATTAAAAATTTTGAATGTTTATGAAAAATTACATTTCCTGTCATTGCAAAAACTTGTAAAGTAGCCTACAGCGGAGAAAACGAAATATTACGCGAAGACAAATTGTAATCGATTCAAAGTATTAATTTAAAAATTATTGTATTGATATTCCTGTTCACAGTTCTTGTATTTTATAATGTTCCAATGTAATATAATATAATATAATGTTCCAAATGTAATATATGTATTCAATCTAAACAGGACCATTAATATTCATATTCAAAGTACTCACAATACGTAACTATTTACTTTTTAAATACCTTTTTTGTCATATCCTTAGACTATAGCAGTAGTCGTTAAAATTAATCAAAATATTTAAATGAAGTTTCAATTCTTGAAATTATGAATAATATTCTAATGATATGCAGTCGTATTTTGATGAATGGATAAAGCAGATGCGTCCTAAGAAAAATTCAAGGATTTTTTATCAGTTTTTGAATTAAGTCCGGCATCCATGTTGGTCCGATATTTGTATCCAGTTTTGGGCAAACAATGGCAGCCAAACCTTGGCTGCCAAGTGCAGGCCATAGTTATCATTCCGTCATTGGCGCGATGATGGCAGCCGAGCTTCGGCAATATTTTCGCCGACTATGGGTCAATGCTGGGCCGTATGGGACTTCGCACTTGGAATACTTGCTTGAATGTATAGCTGAGAGATAAGATGAAAATTTCGTGATAAGAAAGTGTGAAGTTATTAAAAATGTTAATTTTTATAATTATATTTATAATTAACGAATGAAACAAAAAAGATAATTTTACACCAGAAAGTTAAATTCTAAACTTAAAGCAATCAATTGTCAAATAAAAAGAAATAATTAAATTTGCAGTTGAAAGAATTTATTTTCAAAAAAAAAATGTTTCGAACCAATTGGCTCAACTTTCTACCAAGTAGTTGAATTGTCAATTTAAAAGATTAATTTTCTATCAAAAAACATAAATTTACAACAAAAGACAGAAAATTTTAAACACAGTGTTGTATTTTTAAACAAAAAAGATTACGCTTTTAATCAAAAATAGTTGCATTTGCAATCAAATAGTTGAATTTTCAAACAAAAAAGACAAATATTCAATAAAACCGATAATATTTCAACGAAATAATTGAATTATTAACCCAACTGTTGAATTTTTAACAAAATAATTAAATTTTCAACAAAATAGTTGAATTAAAAGAAATTAATTTTTAACAAAAGCAATTAACTTTCAAACAAGTAGTTTAATTTTCGATCGAGAAAGATGGAATGTCAACAAAAAATATAACAGTAACAGAATTTACAACAAAGTATAGCAATTTTTATCCATATTGTTGAATTTTCAACTAAAACAATGAATTTGCAACCAATTATATAAATTTTGAACAAAGTTGTTCAACTTTCAACCAAGTACTTGATGTTTCAGCCAATAAATATAAATTCTCAATGAAAAATGTATTAGTTGAATTTTCAACGAAAAACTATTAATTTTCGGACCAATGTTTTTCAGATTGGTTTTATAGGATTTTGAACAGAAAATAAAAATAATTAAACAAAGAAAAGTTCTGGAAAACAAGGTCCCTCAGGAAAAATTTAGTAAAAAATTCTGGAATCTTATGAAAATTGTTTACTCAATTTTATACATAACTGATCATTTTAATAAGGAATGCTACTTTCCGGATACGATCAGCAAATCGAAGTAAAACCTCGTTTTTAAACTGAATCTAATGGATCACACGTGACTACCCATGTGCAAAGTCACATGCGGCCCAACCTTGACCCATAGCCGGCAAAAATATTGCCGAAGCTCGGCTGCCATTATCGCGCCAATGACGGAATGATAACTATGTCCTGCACTTGGCAGCCAAAGTTTGGCTGTCACTGTCGGCCCAACACTGGGTACCAGTATTGGACCAAACCTAGCTACCATCGTCTCGCCATTGCCGGATTGATAACTATGGCCTTGACTTGGCAGCCAAGGCTTGGCTGCCATTGTCGGCCCAACATTGGGTATCAATACTGCTATAGTCTAAGGTCTAAGGATATGAGAAAAAAGGTATTTAAAAAATAAATATTAATTCATTGCGAGTACTTTGAATATAAATATTAATGGTCCTGTTTAGATTGAATACATATATCACATTTTGAAGATTATATTACAAATAAAATTTCTAACGCTACGGGATATCGAACCTACATCTATATACCTAAATCTATTGCCTAGCAGTCGGGAGTGCTAACCACTGCGCTAAACCGACAAGTTGAAACTCTGTGAAAAAGCCATCCTCACAAGCTGCAGTTCAGAAACGTTAAAGAATCAAATTTTAAGCTTTTTTTCTAATTATTTATTATTATGCGACATTGTGTTAATGCAAAATACACGATCTGTTAACAGGAATAGCAATACAATAATTTTTAAATAAATATTTTTAATCGATTACAATCTTTCTTCGCGTAATATTTCGTTTTTTTCCGTTGTGGTCTACTTTACAACTTTTTGCAATGACAGGAAATTTCATTTTTCATAGACATTTAAAATTTGTAATGACAGAGCTTAACAAATTTCATCGTGAACTTTGACAATTTTTCAATAAAATTTTTTTTATGTTTCGTGTAAGATTTGTTTATTAAGTTCTAAAAGTGAGACTTGGCGAAATAAAGTGCCGATTCTGGGCCAAGCATCGGTGGAGGGTCGGCAAATATAAATAGCCAATATAGGCTGCCAGCACTGGCTCAACGTTGGGCCGATCTAAATAAAACATGGTTTGCCGTGGTAAAAGTGACACTTGGCCCGTCACTGTGCCAGAAAAAGTATGCCGTCAAAAGTGCCGTCACTGGGTCAGACTTTGGCTGATCCTCGTGAAACATAGTTCCCCGTACTAAAAGTGAGACTTGGCGCAATAAAGTGCCGATACTGGTCCAAGTATCGGTGGAGGATCAGAAAATATAAATAGCCAATATAGGCTGTCAGCACTGTCTCAACACTGGGCCGATTAAAATGCCGACATTGGCCCAATAACTTTAGCCGACCTTTGGCTGCAAAAATTGGACCAACATTGGGCCATATTTTCAGCTCCGTCAATTCGCACTTGGGTGCAGATCGATGACTCAGAATACTCATGAGCCCAATTCGGCTCAAACCGTTTATACTGTCTGACATGGATGTCAGATGCTAATTAATTTACGTAGCTACTAACATCCGAATTCTCTTACATTCAGGCACAATCATGGCGTCTAAAAGCTCTTGCAAACAAGCAAAAACGATATTAGGGCTTCTTGAAATAGTACGGTACTACTGCTTTTCCCCTGAAACCAAAGATTTACTTAAGTTAGAAAACTGAAGTTTGGTTTAGTTTTAATTGTTGGGCCGACAGAAATAGTCCAATGTAAAAAAATAATTTTAGTGAAATTCTTGGCAACAATCCAAGTCAATTTGCACTTGTCTATAAATTTAACATTGAAGTTAGAAAAATTGTGGTCTAAAATAGGTTATAACAAAATTCACTTGGACCTAATCCAAGAAACCTAGCATCGATTATAAAAAAAGAAGAGTTTTTTGAACGATAACTCATTCATTTTTACGTCGAAACACTTATCGAGCCGCTCAAAAAGTACGTCACACTATCAGCGGGTGGCGGTTAATAGGGTTTGTGGCGATCTGTGACGTAGTGAGGCACGAGTTAACGTAGAATCTGACATCACAAATGGAAAATGTAAATTTGAATACAATTTTCATGAAATGCTTGAAAAAATGACAATTAGTTATTTTATTTTAAAAGTGAAGCATCTAAATGCGTACTTTCCACTCTTTCCCCTCGTTTCTCTTTTTTCCTTTTTTAAGGATTTCCTCATTTTCCTCTGTTTTTCAGAAACTTCCCTTTTTTACTGTTTTTCTGTGTGCTTAAATTCGAACTGAATTAATAGAACCCAATAAAAAAATCCAATTATTTTTTTTTGAAAGTAAACTTTTTTTATAATTGAAAAGTCTACTACATTTTTAGTACAATTCATCCATTTCGGTTGAAGATTCTACTATTTCGTTAAGGATTGAACTATTTGATCGAAAATCATTTTCTTTTCTTTTTTATAAAGTAATTCTTTTAAATATTTTTATTTGAGAATATTGATATTTTTTAGTTAAAAAATCGAGAATTTTGTTGCAATTTTTAGTTTATTGTTGTAAATTAGTCTATTTTGTTAAAGTTCATCACTTTGGATGAAAATTCAACCATTGTTGGCTGAAAATTAATTTTGTTTCTGGTTACAAGTTTTACTATTGTGTTGGAAAATTCAGCTATGTGTTTTAAAATTGCATTGAAATTGAAAATTTATCTATTTGGTTACAAGTTTCGCCCCTTTTGTCGCAAACTTCAACTATTTGGATGTAAATGCAGCTGTTTGGTTCATAATTGATTTTTTTTAAATTGAACTAGGCGGTTGAAAATCTATCTTTGTAAGTCGATAATTTAACTATGTCGTTACAAATATTTTATTCAACAGTAAATTTTTTTTATTTAAATATTTGGTTAAAAATTCATCTTTCACGGAGAAAACGATATTGCATGCATTGCTGTATATACCGTAATTCCTGCGCTATATATCGTAATTATCGCATTAAAATAGCGTAAAATCGTGATGTCGTACTTTGCAAGATTTTACATAATATTATCATTTTATTATATTATATATACGAGGGTTCTAGTAGTGGCCAAGCGATGTTAGTGCATTATACTATCGTACAAAGCTCCGGAACCCGCTTGTACGTTATCATATTGCGGTTTATTTCAATATAGAGGTTTTGCGATATCATTGTGCCATATCTTTTTCTCCTTGTTTGTGTTCAAAATTTTTTCTCTTTTGTTCTTTTATCTTCCTTGTTTGAAAATACATGTTATCGGGTTTAAAAGTCAACTGTTCTCTAAATAATTCGACTTTTTGCTTTAAAAACTCAACTCTTTCATTGAAAATTCATCTCTTTTGGCAGAAAATTAACTTTTTTTGAATGAAAATTCAATATGGTACCCATATATTCATTTTATTTTAAAGAATTTATTCTCCCATTATTCCCCTATTTTCTATTTTTTTAGAAAATGTTGGGCTGTGAAATCAAAGAAAAAAATGTTCTTGAAAAAGGGGTAGGGTGTTTGTATTTTTGACGTCATCCTCGTGATTCAAGATTTAGGTGATGATTTTTGATGGAGAAACGGAGGGCTGGAAAATGTTTCCAAAATAGCGTGATATAGTTTTTTCAATGGCCTCCATAATTCAGTAGATTTTTTTTCAATTCCTTTCGAAAGATAGATACTTTTCTTTATCATTTTCAAACGATCTACCCAGAGATGATGATCCCGATAGTAATAAAATGTTTGCCTTTCCTATCAGAATTACTACATGGTGGTTTCCTCCTTTCGCATTATGACTTGGAAAAAAGGGTTGAACAGTAATTTTGCAGCGACTCTATCGATACGTTCGATCCGCGACCGGTTAAATAACATGTTACCATCTCGAACGGTACAACTTAATGCTGCCGTGAATAAAGTCATTATAAACGTCGACGTAAGGATCGGATTTAAGGTGCGTGTGGAAAAAAGATCCTCTCCACTACCTGGGCTTTAGCTTAATCAAACTTCCCGTGCTTGTAATGTATAGTTTTCATTATCAGCTCTTAACCATTAAATTTTGCGAGCATATATGTAATGTATGTTTTTCTTCTTTTTCGAAAACCTTCTTCGCACTAAAATAAGTGGCAATTAAAAATGATGACATTTTATATTATAAGTCTCAAGATACACAAATATGCAGTTCTCCAAACTGCATACCCTTAACTCCAGATACAATACTGGTTTCGGGCATGGGTTGCCTTGGCCTTGATCCTAAATCGGAGTATTTGGATGCATCACGTAACCTGATGCAACTGATATAAAACCCGCGTCTTCTCTTATCATGAAACTCCGGAGATCATCAATTCTAAGAATATCGTAAATCGGAGGGTCTTATATCGGGAGTTGAGTGTACTTCAGATGTTTTGATCGAAAATTAGAAAATTATTTTCTTGAAAATTCAACTACTTTGTGAAAGTGGTCTTTTTAGTCGAAAGTTGAACTGTATTGTTGAAATTTTTTTCTTTTAGATTTAAAAAAATAATTCCTTATGGTAGAAAAGTACAAATAATATAAAAGTTTAAATAATTATCTTTGTTCGTTAAAAATTCTGCTTTTTTCTTTCTGATTTACAATAAATATCTTGTTTAATTAAACTATCTACAATTACATCTTTCTTTCAGAATTAATCTTTTTTGGTTGAAAATGAATCTTCTTGGTTGAAAATCATGCTTCTTTGTAGGTTAAAATTCAACTATTTTGTTAAAAATTTATTTATTTTCTTAAAATTTTAACTATTTTGTGAAATTCATATTTTTTGGTCAAAATATCAACTGTTTTGTTGAAAATTTGTGGTTCTGGATTTTACATTAATCATTAAATTGAAACTAATTTTTTAACACCTGTGAGTCACTAATCCTCTTAAAGTAAATTTGGATGACTCAAAACGATGAACCCTAGAACTTATATAAAGTTTACAAGCTACCCTTTTTTATACTCATTAATTCTCAAAAGATCAACCTCTGTCTTTCATCCAGGAGCGGCACCTTGTGGCCTTTAAGAGCCGCCTGCACACTACGGGTCGGCCGTTCAAGTGCCTTTTTGTTTTTAATTTTTTTCACTCACTGCTCTTCTAATTCGCAAGCGGCACATGCAGAGATAATAATGCATGGAACGAATCGTCAGCTACAAAGAAAGCACATCCATCGATGTTTCAGAAGGTGGAAAGTAATATAATATTATGCCTTAAATTGCAGTAATAAATATCAAGAATTTATTTATATTCTTTTTTCATGTTTAACCAAAAGAAACGGATTTTCAACATATTGCTTGAACCCTCAACAAAGAAAGGTATTTTAGTCAAAGAATAAAACAAATTGCATTCCAAATGTAGTATTGTCGCAACAAAAATACGAACATACTGCAAAACAGCTGAACTTTTAATCAAATAATTAAATTTGCAACCATAAAGATCAATTTTTTTCGTGAAAAGATGAATTCGCAACAAAACGCATAAATTTTTAACCAAACATGAAGTTAAATTTTCAATCAATAAGCGTAGTTTTTTTTCAAAAGACGAATTTCTAAGAAAATACATAAGTGTCTATCCGAATAGTTCAATTTTCAACCAAGAAGATTAATATCCAATAACCCAAGTGCGAAGTCACATAGGGCCCAACATTGGCCCATAGTTGGCAAAAATATTGGCGAAGTTCGGCTGCCATTATCGCGCCAATGACGGAATGATAACTATGCCCTGCATTCGGTAGCCATTCTAGGCCCAACACTGGTTACCAGTATGGGTCCAAACCTAGCTGCCATCGTCGTGCTATTGCCGGATTGATAACTATGGCCTTGACTTGGCAGCCAAGGCTTCGCTACCATTAGTCGGTCCAACACTGGGTACCAATACTGCTATAGTCTAAGGTCTAAGGATATGACAAAAAGGATATTTAAAAAATAAATAATAATTGATTGCGAGTACTTTGAATATAAATATTAAGGGTCCTGTTTAGATTGAATACATATATTACATTTTGAACATTATATTACAAATAAAATTTCTAACGCTACGGGGTATCGAGAACATACATCTATGTACCTAAATCTATCGCCTAGCAGTCGAGAGTGCTAACCACTGCGCTAAACCGACAAGTTGAAACTCTGTGAAAAAGCCATTCTCATAAGCTGCAGTTGTAGCCTACTTTAAAACTTTTTGCAATGACAGGAAATTTAATTTTTCACCAAAATTTAAAATTTTTAATGACAGAACTTCACAAATTTCATCTTGAACTTTTACAATTTTTTAATAAATTTTTTTTTTATCTTTCGTGTAAGATTTGTTTATTAGGTGCTAAAAGTCAGACTGGGCGAAATAAAGTGTCGATTTTGGGCCAAGCATCGGTGGGGGATCGGCAAATATAAATAGCCAATATAGCCTGCCAGCACTGGCTCAACAATGGGCCGATTTAAATAAAACATGGTTTGCCATGGTAAAAGTGACACTTGGCCCAGTAATGTGCCGTCACTGGGCCTGACTTTGGCTGATCCTCGTGAAACATGGTTCCCCAAACTAAAGGTGAGACTTGGCGCAATAAAGTGCCGATACCGGGCCAAGTATCGGTGGAGGATCGGCAAACATAAATAGCCAATATAGACGGCCAGCACTGGCTCAAAAATGGGCCGATTAAAATGCCGATATTGGCCCAATAACTTTAGCCGACCTTTGGCTGCCAAAATTAGACCAACACTGGGCCATGCATTCAGCTCCGGCAATTCGCACTTGGGAACATACTTGAACTAAATAAAAAATTAATTGTTAACCAGACTGTTGAATTTTGAAAACAAACATACGAATCTCCTATAAAAAAGAGTTGTGTTTGCAACCCAAAACTATGAAGTTTTAACATATAGTTAGGTTACAGTCAAATAGTTCAAATTAAAGTAAAAAGATTAGTTTTCCATCCAAAAAAGAAAATTTCATCAAAATACATACATTTTTAACTAACTAGTAAAGTTTTACACTAGGAAGGTTAGTTATTTACCCGAAAAAACAAATTTTTAACAAAATGGAATAGTTATATTTTCATTTTAAAAAATTTAATTTTCTACTTAAAAAATGAAACCTTTACCAAACGGTTGAATTTTTAACCCGAAATTATTAAATTTCAACGAAAAGTTTATTTTCAACCAAACATTTAAACTAGTTTAGTATAAATAATTAATTTTTACCATAAAAAAGAGAAGTGCTAACAAAGTAGCTCAATTTTCAACCAAGAAGTTGAATTTTCTACCTAAAAATATAAATTTTCAAGCAAAAAATTTATTTTTTGCCAAAAAAAGACGAATTTTCAACAAAATGCATATATTATTAACTAAATAGTTGAAAGTTTTACCTAGAAGATTAATCTTTTACCAATAAAAGCTAATTTTCAACCATAGTTGAAATTTAGTCTAAAAAAGATCACTTTTTAACCAAAAATGGAATTTAAAAAATTTAATTGAAAAAAATTTTAATTTAGAAAATATAAATGAAGTGGAATTTTAGCGCCTTATTATATTCAATTTGAAAAGTCCTTTGAAATAATTGGGAGAGCCCTTTTCCCAGTGTTACATACATTCGTCGAAGAAAATTCACTTTCACCCGCTCTGAAAAAAATTATTTCCTCTATTTCTTATAGTCCTATTACTGAAAATAGTATACTCTGGATAGACTTTTGTCAGGGACAATCCAAATTCTAGCTAGCTTAATCTCATTCTGAAAAAAAAATATTCAGTTACTATCTCCAATAACGGATGAGAACCTAAGGACCACCTCAGAGGCCAAAGCTAGTCTTTCGAAGTCTTTCAAATTCTTTCGAACACCCTGCATTTCACTCTTTTCCCTTTATTTGAGAAACGTTTTGACATATTCAGAATAAAGTTTTAGAAAGTAAAAGCCGGTAATGGTATTTCCCCAAGCGTGACCTC
This sequence comes from Belonocnema kinseyi, assembly GCF_010883055.1. Lineage (NCBI taxonomy): Eukaryota > Metazoa > Arthropoda > Insecta > Hymenoptera > Cynipidae > Belonocnema > Belonocnema kinseyi. The sequence goes on along the minus strand of NC_046666.1, from coordinate 66,721,656 downwards.
CCATTGCCCAGCCAGCTTATGAATTAAATCTCGTCTGCTTCTCCGTAACCCTGAAAAATTATGACCGATCGATCCTACTTATCCCCAAAAGAGAGTTCATTATGACTTTCCTCGAATTCTTAAGAGCACTGTGTACCTTTGATTATTACTATGAACCTCACGTTTTGAGTTGCCCCAAACAGCACGTGACACGACACATGGAAAAAGTTGCTCCAACTTATCCAGCGTCTTTTCTTTATTTTCTGAAACCCTTGCGAAGGAAACATCATGTAATTTGCTTTTGTTTTTTAACTCGATTTAAGTCACCTTTAGCTTAAATACATGTTGCGTCTTAATTTTAGGATAATGTTCAACTTAAAAGAAATCCAACTTTTTTAGTACGATTTTCTTGGATAGCGAATCACTTTTGTTAAAGTTGCTCTTAAAGTTTCATACTATATGAATACAGTCTGTCAAGTTAAAGCGTGGGTGGCTTTACTCGCAGTCGGTAAGGTGTATCGACATGATTTTGGTGTCAAAATATTAAGAAGAGCTCCCTCT
>NC_046666.1:66716518-66721016 GCF_010883055.1 Belonocnema kinseyi | reverse complement strand
TCGACACCTTGACAAATGTAATTCCATGTAGAAACATGCGTTTAAATAAAATATTTTACCAAAAAAGTTACCCACGCTTTAACTTGACAGACTGTAAATACTGATAGACTGTTCAAAAACTTCATAGATTATTACATAAAGCAGAAAGGTTTTCAAGCTAAAAATTCCAATACTTTAGAAAGTAGTTTTCAACAAACAAACAAATAAATTTTAGACTGAAGCCTTATATTCACAAACAAAAAGTAAAATTATCGAGCAAACGTAACGAATTTTTAACCAAATATTTGAATTTTCAACCTTCAAATAAGAATCTTCTGCAACAAAAAAATTAATTACTAAGAAAGAAGTTCAACCAAGTACAGTGAGACGCTTTAATAACCCTTCCTTCTATAGACATACCGAGAATTGATCCCGCGCCGCATGTAAGTGTAACAGGAGCTGCGCGGGTTCTACGGTTGTCACTGTGGCGAGCACTGAGGCGTGAACGAACAAAAGCGGAGCAGGTTATAATGAGTTAGTTCCCACCCACCGCCAGCCCCAAAATTTGCTCAATCGAAGATTTTCACTGTAATTGAATTTTCAATCAAAAGAGATTAAGTATCATCAAAAAATATGATATTTGATATTTCAACCAAAAATGAAATTGTAAATTATAAACAGCTGTATTCAATCCGAAAATACAAACGTTCAACAAAATACTTGAATCCTCAACCAAAACAGATTAATTTATTACCAAACAATTGCATTTTTAACAACAAAAAAAGTTAAAATTTATGCCAGAGAAGACGAATTTTCAAGCTAAAAGGACAAATGTTTTAGAAAAAATGTAACTTTAAATCCCTTAAAGATGAGTTTTCAACCAATAACTGTTCAACAAACTAATAAATTAATTTTAGTCCAATAGTTAAATTTATAAATAAACAGTTTGAACCTTCAAGAAAAAATTGCCAATTTTTAAACAAACAGTTGAATTTCTAAGCTTTAACAATGAATCTTAAACCAAATGGCTGCATTTTTTCACCAAAATAATTAAAGTTTAACCAAACATTCAAAATTTCAAGCCAAAAAGACAAATTTTTTTAGAAGACAGTTGAATTTTTAATTTGCGCAGATCACTTTTCTATACAAAATGATGAATGTTCAACAAAGTAATTAAGTTTTATACAAAATAATGAAAAATAACAAAAATAATTAAGTTTTCAACAAAATAATTAAATTATCAACAAAATAATTGAATTTAAAACTAATATGATGAATTTGAAAAAAGATGTGTTTTTAACATAATGTTATTTTTTACGATTAAAACGAAAAGCACGCGTTTTATCAAGAAATTATTTCAAACAAATTTTAGATTTTTTTTCGGTTAAACAACCTTTCTCTTATATCTTGTGTCATTTTACCAAAAATTTAATTTTTTTATTTTTAATGTTGTAATTCACGATTGAAATAGGAACTACCAATCATATAAAAAAACCATTAATAAAAATTGTTATTCTCTACTTTCGGTAAAAAAATGTTATCTATTTATTTTTTTCTTAGCTTGTGCCATGTGTCAACAAATTTAAGTTTCGTATTTTCACTGTTTTTTTTATAAATAAAACAAAAACTACGTGTCCTATAAAAAGTTGATTAATAAAAAATTTGTAGATATTTTTTTGGGTGCATAATGTTTGTCTCATAATTTTTTTCCTACCCTGCATAGTTTGTCAACAAAATACAATTTTTTATTACTTTTTGTTTGATCAAAATTTGAATGATCAATTTTTCGAAAAAATTCAAAAAGTTGTTATGATAATCTTGTAGGGCTTTCGAAAATTAACATTTTACTTTTCAAGTACTATGAACAAGTGTACAGAGAATTTTTGAATCATGAAAAAATGTGGTCTCAAAAACTTTCAAAATACGCTCACTTTAGGAATTTTTATCCAAAATGGCTGACCAACGAACTTGGCATTAAGCTTAGGACACTAAAAGAGTGCATCAAAGGCCAATCAAATAGATTATTTTGTTTAAAGGTATCGTGCTCATAGACAGACAGACATAAAGACAGACACATTCGTAAAAACCTGTTTTTCGGATTCAAGGGGTCTCAATACGTGAATTTTTGACAAAAACTGGGGGGGGGGGGGTCAAATTTTACACAAATCTAATAATTTCTCTGATGAGAATGTATTAACATGAAAAAATAACAAATCATTAATTAAATTTTTTGAAACACCACACACGAGACGAAAAAAAAATTAAATGACAAAAGTTGTGATTAGAATGTGCCCACGAACGGGCAATTTTTTTTTGTTTTTTAATGTTAATCATGTTTTTCATGATTAGAGCCAAAACTATACATCCTATCAAAAAGTGGTTGATAATAAATTTGGAGATCCTTTTCAAATTCTCAATTTTTGTCTCTTCATCTTTTACCGTATTTTGCATAGTTTGGCCGAAAAATGTAATTTTTGGATTTTTCATAATTTTGTATCCTGTCAAAATATGAAATTTTTATTTTTCAACAAAATTGTTATGATAATCTTGTAGGGCATTCAAAAAGCAACATTTTTCTTTTTTTTCACTTTTTTTATATCGTGCGTTATTTGGCCTAAAACGTTCATTTTCGTGTATTTTTTGGAAGTTTGTAAATGCTATTACTCTGGTAATTTTTGATATTATGAAAAAAGTCATTAGGATAAATTGTTCGAATTTTTGAACACTATGAATAACCGTACATAGAATTTTCAAATTTTTGAAAAAGTGGTCTAAAAATATTCAAAATGTGCCCACTTTTTGAATTTTTATCCAAAATGGCTGGCTAACGAACTTGAACTTTAGTTTAGGGCACTAAACGAGTGTACCAAAGGCCAATCTAATAGATTCATTTTTTCAAAAGTTATCGTGTTCACAGACAGACACATTCGTCAAAACCTGTTTTTCTGATTCAGGGAGTCTAAAAACGTGTACCATTGACAAAAAATGGGGGGGGGATCAAATTTTGCACCATTTAAATACCTTCTCTGATGAGAATATAATACACATCTTTAACAAAACAGTTGCATTTTTGAATGTAAATAGTTGGATTGTAAACTAAAAATGATAAACTTTTAACAAAAAATGGGAAAGTTAAATTTTTGGTTGAAAAAATTTATTTGAAACTAAAATGATAATAATTCTTAACAGTTTTTATGAAAGTGGTATGAAAGTGGTAAAAGACATCTTTAGAAGGGCTTAAAAATATCCTAAGTCAGTCCATATAACGTTCCATAAACATGCAATGTTCCAGAGACGTTTCAAAGACGTATTTCGAACATGAAGCATTTTTAGAACATTAATTTGGTCTGACTTAGGACAGTTTTCAAAACGTTCAAATGACCTCTTTTGACTGGTATGTCCAAAAAACGACTTTAGGACGTTCGAATAACGTTCCAAAATGTTGTGCCCACTGGGTATTCAACCGAAACTATCAATTTTCAAACGATATTATCATAGTAACATTTTCAGTTAAAAATAATAATTTTCAACATAAAAAGAACAAATTTTCAACAAAATAGTCAATCGTCAGCCAATAAAATGAAAGTTGAACAAAATAGTTCTATTTTTAACTGAGTAGAATAATTTTCAATTAAAAATTTAATAGTTGAATTTTCAACTAAAACGATCAATTTTAAACTAGAAAATTTGTATTCATAAAAAACGAATTTTTAACAAAAAAAGTTGAATCTTCAACCAAGAAAATTAATTTTAAACCAAGTAGTTCAGCTTTGAACCAAGTTGTCAAATTTTCATTAAAAAATTTAATAGTAGAATTTTCAATTAAAATTCATTCATTTTTAGCAAAAAATAGACAATTTTCAACCGAGAAAATCAATATTGAACTTAAATATCGATTTTTCCAAAAAGTAGACTTTTTAACAAACAAAAAAAAAACGTTGAACACAAAATATTTAGATATCCTTATTGGGTTCTAACAATTCAGTTCGCATTCTTTGAAAAAAGGAGTAAAGAGGGAAATCGGGGAAACGGTTTGAAGCCTGTTAGCATTTCAAAAAATTGCTATTAAGATTTATATTTTCCATGTGTGATGCCAGATCCCCCCTTAACGTTAACCTCCCCCCCCCCCCAGTTCCTTTTTCAAAGTTATTGAACAGCTCCCTAGGACTCCTGGAATTTGTGCGAATATTGAGCTAGTACTGGAAGGTTCAGATTAGAGGCCCTAGGGCCCAAGCGTCATTAGCATAATGGCGATCTGTCAAAGCAATCGTGCTTGTACACTGATCGTGCAAATTACTGAGCTGCATATAATATATCAATCAATGTAATCGGGTAAATGGTCGATTTACATAATTGTCTGGATAACGAGAAAATTAGCGATACATAAAATCTTCCGTGTACTTGGTTATTATAATAAATTTTTTCGTATTGCATTGATCTCGGGAACTCAATTATCTTTGCTTTGCATATCATTAGATGAGTGTATTATCTCTTGATTTTTGACGAATATTCTTCTATT
>NC_046666.1:66713134-66716418 GCF_010883055.1 Belonocnema kinseyi | reverse complement strand
TATTTTGCTGAAACAAATTTTAAATCAAGGAATTCATCGTGACTCAGATGGTGCAGTGATTGTCGTATGTTCCAACACTACAGCCTTGGTAGCCACTGGCGCGGGTTCGATTCCCAAAGCAGGAAGCAAGGCTAGACATGTTTTAAGAAAGGTTTACTTTTTTGTCCCTTTGTTTTTACTCTGCAGATACCAAACAGTTTATAATTTAATCTATATTACAGTTGCTATGACCTTCACAAGTTGATGCGACTATAAACATCCATTTAATAATAAATAATTTTAACCAAACATGATACATTTTTGCAACTGAATTTTATTACGAAAATTCTTTCGACATTGATGTTCGGAAATAATCTACGACTTGTGAAAATCCTGCTACCTTGCTCGTTGACGATAATGCATGTGCAATAAAGCAAAGACTTTAAGTCCTCGCTTACTGACACGTTTATACCTTGAATAACCGTTGAAATATTTTCGCGAGCTGCCAGAAATAATTGATTGTCATAACTTGTCGCAAGTAATTTTAATGGATACTAATTTTTTTCTAATTTTCAGAACATTTAGGCGCCGACTTAACAAGAAAGTGAGATTAGTATTCATTACTTCATTCGTAAAAATTTTAAAATAATCAATGATAATTTATGTCTGAAATTCATTATACAGTATTTTGTTGAGAATATATAGTTATTGTGAAAATGTATAATTTATTAAATATCCGTCATCATTACAGACTGATTTATTATACAGTCGACAATATACCTGTATATACATCTATACAATCCTTAAGGAAATTTCGAAAACGTTCAAGCAGCCCATAAATGTCGATGAACAAATTCGAGTAGATGTCTCCATGTTAATTTAACCCAAATTCGAAAGTAAATTCATTTTTGCAAACACAAGCAAATTTTTATTTCTATTTATCAGTGAAAAAAGCACAAAGTTTAAACAGCAACATTTACGATTAGTAGTTTAGAGCTAACGAATGCTTTGTATTTAGACATTCATTCATAAAATGTATGCTTCTATATAATTTCAATAAATTTAACGTATGTAAGGGTCCATCCAAAAACTACGCTTCCAATTTTAAGCAATTTACGCCCCCCCCCCCTCGAAAGTATAGTAGCCGTTTGAAATTCACATAATTTATTCTTCGTTTATTTCCGTTTCTAGTAAGTTGCTTTATTGTGTAGAATTTTCAATAAAAAAAGAGACTTTAACAAAATAGTTAAATATTCAACGAAATAATTATATTTTGAACAAAATAATTAATTTTTCAACCAAGTAGTTGAGATCTCAAAGAAAAAACATGAATTTTCAACAAAAAATGTAATAGTTGATACAGTGAAACCCTTTAATAGCCCCCCTTCTATAGCCCTTCCGAGAATTCAAGCCGCAACGCAGGTAGGTGTAAGAGGAACTGCGCGGCGTCAGCGGGGTCTGCGGTTGTCACTCAGGCGAGCACTCAGGCGTAAACAAACAAAAGCGGAGCGGACTGTAATGAGTTACTTCCCACTTACCGTCAGCCCTAAAATCGGCGATATAGAAGAGTTTCACTGTATTTCAATCAAACAAGATTTTTATTTTAAATAAAAAAGAAAAAAGGGATGAATTTTCAAGCTAAAACGTAAAATGTTTTGATAAGACTTGGAACCAAATAGTTTAATTTTCAATTGAAAAAGAACACTGTTAAGCCAAAAATGGAATAGTTAGATTTTTAGTTTAAATAATTAGTATTAAACAACTGTAAACCTACATTTTCTGCGAGTGCAATTTAACCAAAAAAGGCGAATTGTTAAGAAAATAGTTAAACTCTAGACCAAACAGATAAATTTTGAAAGAAGAAGATTAATTTTCTACCCAAAAAGACAAATTTTCAACAGAAGCGTAAATGCTTTAAACTATAAATTCGAATCTTTTGAAAAACGTTTTACTTTTATACCTAAAATGATGAGTTTTCAACCATTCAGTTGAATGTTCAAATAAATAGTTTAATTTTTAACAAAATAGTTCAAGTTTAAATCCAAAAATGAATTTTAAACTAAAACAATTAAACTTCTACCAACAAGACGACATTTTAAAAAAATACAAGAATTATCAACTAAAAAGTTCCATCTCTTTTCCTAAAAAGATTACCTATTTAGGAAAAGAGATGGATTTTAAAACAAAAAGTCCAAATTGTTGAATTTTTATAAAAAAAAAAAGAATTGCAAATCAGGTAAAATTGTCACCCAACAAAACCTGTAATAGTTGATATTTCAACTAAAACAGATTTTAATTTAAAATAAAAAACAGGTGTACCCTTATAACGAAAACAGATTAATTTTTATCTGAGCAGTTGCATTCTTAACTAAAAAACTAAAGATTCAAAATCTGGATTTTTAACTATAGGACAACGATCTTGAAGTATTAAGCTGAAATATTTTGATATTAAAACTCAATATCCAGGTAATAAAAACTCTAAATCTAAAAAAATTGAGATATTGAAATTGACTATCTGGATAATAGATTTTTATATCAAGGTATTACAACTAAGTATCTAGATCATGGTCCTTTAGTTAACAATTTAGATATTGAGGCTTAATATCTAGGTTTCGGTGTGAAAAGCATGAGTTTTCATCTAGAAAAATTAATTTTATGATAAAAAGGCGAAAATTAAAAAAAATACTTGAATTTTCAAACAAACAGTTGCATTTGAACTAAAGAGAACGATTTTTTAATCAGGAAAACTAATTTTTAAACAAGAAGATGTATTGTCAATGAAAAATGTCATTAATCATATTTCAATTAATAGCGAGATAAAGAAAGTTTTTAGTCTAAATTGGTGTTAGAATTTGTGACCGAAAAAGATGAAATCTGAACCAAAAATATGAAGCAGATTTTTGAACCAGAAATAGTTGGATATTCCCATTGAGTTTCATTAACAGGCATTCAAACGTAAAAATGAGAAAAAGGAAAAGTTTCTTTTAAAACAGGGAAAAAAGAGGACTTCTTTTTAAAAAAAGGTAAAAGAGGGGAATAGGGAAACACTGTGAAGTCTAAAATGGGCACCATCCTCTTTGTCATCAGTCGAAGTTTTTGGGTCGACAAACCTCCCCCTCCTTTAAATTCGGAACGTAATTTTGGGACGACCACTAAGGGACCATACTTAAATTACGTGACAGCTCAAAGGGGACAGGGTCAGATACTCTGACTAACTCTGTTTAAATTTGTTCCAGTTCCATTGTTAAAGATGGGGGGGGGGAGGTCTGGAGACGGCCAGTCATGCGTAACGTAATTTAGGAACG
>NC_046666.1:66701962-66713034 GCF_010883055.1 Belonocnema kinseyi | reverse complement strand
CCCCCCCCCCCCACACTGTCACGTATTTTATGGATAACCCTTTACTTTTCTCGTATGATCTCGTCTCACGCTACGTTAGTTTGGTGGATTAATTAATTCTAACTATGACAACACACATTTATACTCATTTAGTTGTAGATGTAGCCCAAACAAAATATGTAGAATACAATGCATTTGAAGTCTAAAATGTATGCTCTGAAAATAACAACGAATAATTACCTTAAAGGCATAGGGACCATACTATTTTAGTATGGATTAGAAGCGTTTGAAGTAAGATCACGCTGATTAAACTTATTTCAACATCTGGACCCTTGCCTACCTTACTATAATAAAATGGAGTTTTAAAGTTTCCATTATGAGATCCCTCATGCGTTAAATTCTACGCTATTGTACAATAAAAGCATGTCAGCTGTAAAAATGCATGTAGAACAAGTAGGAACGCAGTGATACTTGTGCATAGATATTTTTTTAAATTTTCAGTAAAAACTTGAAGCTTTAAATGCTCGATATTCATACCGTCTTACCATGAATGTTAAATTATTGAAAGTTGCATACATGTTCAATCTGAATCATATTCATTCGAATTATAGTCACTTTGATTAAACTCGTTTATTAAAACTACAATTTGTTACCTATACGACTACAATGGAAAATAATAAACTAAATCAATAATGATTGGACTAATTGACATGGTGAAAAATATTTTATTTGCAAATCATTTGCAATAGAACAAAACAAAATTGGCCTGGAACAATTTCACGTTTCAATAATAGCAATTAGGTTTTAAAAGTTACGGGCTTTTCAACAAATGTCTCGACACAAGTTCGTGGGGCAATTAAGTCATTATTCGTCGCGGGAGGCTCGTGCGAATAAAGACGTTAAGTCACGGCTGGTGGCATGGTTATCAAAATCTTGATTAATTATTCCAGACAAGGCAAGACGCGGCTTCTCTTGTTGTCTGTTCACTTCCCCTTCATACGTTTATCTCTCTTTCTTATGATGATACAAATTCTCCGATTCTCATCATTATTAGAGGCCGTCCGTAAAGTGAGTTACCAATCTGGGAGGGGGGGGGGGGTTAACGTTACGCACTCAAATTACGTTTTCACGTTTCCTGGTGATAAATTTGAACGAAGTTTGAGAATTTTGGGAAATATGCTCCTGGAACGATACAGTTCAATAATCACTTAATAAGTGTAAAAATCATTTAAAATTGCAGACTTGTCTCTTTTGCCCCTTTTTTTCAATGCTTCTTTTTCCCCTGTTTTCAAGAAACTTCCACTTTCTCTCGTTTTCAAGCTTAATGCGAATTGAAGTATAGAAGATTTTGTTCAAAAGTCTACATTTATATTTCTGGCTTTGAATTCATCTCGTTCGATTGAAAAGTCTATTATGCTGAAAATTTTACTATTTTTTAACAAGTTTATTATATATTGTTGGTATAACTATGCGTTAATTTCTAGAAATTCCGGGGGGGGGGGGGCAAAACAAAATTACGGTCTTCAACAAGGATATCGGGAGATACGTCAAAAATAGCCTTAAATAGGTAACTGGACGGTCCGTTAGGTTCGAATCAATTAAAATTTTATAATTTGAAAACACCCACACATTTGAATTTATAAATCGATTTCGTCCCATTCAGGCGTCAATTAAAGATGATTTTTTGCAGCTGGCCAAGGCCCTCAATTCCAAGACTCGAATCTTGATCTTATATCTGGCACTCAGACTTCGGATGAAGGAAGTGCGATCTTTCATTCTCCATGTATTACGACGTATTTGCACATTTAAAAGAGGTGAAATCGATGGATTATGATATCAGAAGTTAATTTTGTAGAGGTTCGGCATCTTCATTTTACATAACATTTCGAAATTCTAGACCTGTCTTAGTTAAAGTTTAAAATATTTAGTGAATAAATTCAATTAATGCAAATCGTGGAATTTACAACTCGTGAAGTAAGTTAGGGGAAGTTCATGCCGAATTCACAAAAGTTAAACATATACAAATAAAAATACGGCGCGGATGTTAAACCATCGACTTAACTTCCATTATAGTAATTGAAACAATATACATAATTTAATGAAAAAAAATATTTCCAACCTTACTAGGCATTAGAAAATAATATGTAAAATTATTTATTTTTTAAGCCCATTAATGGTTTAAAGCGAGCTAAAAGTCTCTTAAACAAACACTTTACTTCTTGACTGATGTGATATTTTAAATTAATATTTACAGCGACAATTACAATTACATAATTTTCGAAGACTGTTCAGAAATTAGAAATGAAGAAGAATAAAATAAATCGTTGAAATATTTACTCATTTTTTTCATAATTTGAAATATTATTAGACCTTTTAATCGTCGTGTTCGTATTCCGAAAATCTCATTATACAAAGTGGTCAATTTTTGAAAATTACCCATAGATTTTAAAATTGTAAATGTAAGTTAAGAAATACTATATCATTTAAAGAGTCATTTAACTTGATTTAAGACGTTAATAAGATTTACAAAACTACATTTATTTCTTTATTTTTTTAGCACTTATTCATCTGCAAAACTTTTTTATCGATGAACTGGATATTAATCATTATTTAAAAAATATAAATGTGATATTTTACCAGAACACTTTCTCAAATTTGAGTCCTCAATCATTCTAATATTTCAAATTAGGAAAATTATAATTGTTCAATATAGGCTTTTATAGAATAAAGAGATGGAATGTTTTCTATTTACATTTTTTATCCCATGATTTGTTGCAATAAAAATTAAAAACTAAACAATATCAGTTTGTGACTCAAACATAAATCATCAAAATTCAACCAGGCATTATTGAAACTGTCTGAAATTTAATACACATATAAAGTATACTTTAGAGATGCATATAACACAATAAAAAAATTGGAAATGAATTTCTGTTTAATAATATTCAAATGCACATTAAGGCCGTTCGGTATCCATGTTTTTTCAGTTTCGCCAACAAATAGTATTGAGTGAATAAATAGAACCTCAAGAAATCAAGGAGATCATGAAGTAAACCTTTCTTCGATCGTTTTTGTATATTCAAAAATACGAGAACAAACAAAGTTTTCAACTGATTTTCTCGGTCTTACGATCAATTTTAGATACAAAGTAATAAAAGAGAAATCGAGTTTAAATTCCCTTTTTATTGACGTTTCAGCCTCGCCCGTGGGCGTTCATCAGAAAAAAACATCTGTTATAAGAGTATAATTAATCATTAAACATAAAAAATAAATAAATTACATAAAAAAGAATAAAGTAGAAGTATAAACAAATTTTTACCTTGGTGGTAATTTTCGGAGTCAATCATATTATAGATCAAAGAGAACGTTCACATTTAAAAATTCGTTGTAAGCCGGTCCATTATGTACAGTAAAAGTATTGGGAAACTGTAGAAATCAAAACAATTTCCAAAAATTCTCAAAAGAGTTCACATTTTAGCAATTAAAAATGCTGTAAAACAGCTAACAAATTAACGTGACGAAAACAACAAGTGAATGAATATAAGAGCAAAGAACGTTGTAGTTATAGATGGACAAAATGGACAAAATCAATTCCAAATGAAAAGCGCGCCAAATACATTGGCAATTCAAATTATTCGTTGATGCTATTATAATATTGATTCACGTTAAGAATTTCTGTTTTTAAATTAATAGATACTTTTACGTATTCATTTATGAAAATTGATTCCAGAATTTTTCTTTTATAAGAGTTAATTTCCTGAGCAAGAATTTTAATATTTTTAAAATCGAAATCAAAATAATGATAAAAATTCCAAAAATGTTGTGAAAGGCCTGTGTTTAAGTTGCCAATTCTACAATCTTTTTTATGTTCGGCTATTCTAGTTTTTAACCGAGGACCAGTTTCACCTATATAAACCTTATTGCATACTTTACATTTTATTAAATAGACAACATTAGAGATATTATCAATTTTTTCGGAGTCTTTTATATTAGTGAAACATTTTTTCAATCTGTGATCATTTCTAAAATATACATTAATACCAAACTTTTTTAACGCATTTTTTTTAATCTTTCTGATAAAGCTTGTACATAAGGTAATGAAACCCGTAAATCAGTTTGTCTATAATGTTCAAGCCATTTGTTCTTTTTTTTTGTTTTTAATTGAGCTGTTGTAAATTTCATGTACTCTTTCTTTAATGATACTTTAAATTAATAGTAGTGGATAATTATTCTGTTGAAAAGTAATTTTTAATTGGTCTAAGTTTTTTTTTCTAAATTTGATGTCACTTAGTTTAATAGATCTATCAATTAAGCCTTTAACTAATCCAATTTTCTGGCTAAATTGATGGTGAAAATTGTAATTCAAATATTGGCCTGATCATGATGGTTTTTTAAACCAATTAGTAATTAAATTTCCATTTTCAGTTTTGGTAATAGACAAATCGAAAAAATTAAGAGTATTATTTTTTTCAATTTCCACAGTAAACTGTAGAGATTCTTCTATACTATTGAATATATTGACTAGTTCTTGGATTTTATCTGTGGGGACAATAGTAAAAATATCATCTACATATCCCTTAAAAAGGAGTGGTTTAAAGCTTAATTTAAATAAGGCTCTATTTTCAACAGGTTCTAAAACAAGGTTAGATGCAATAGGTGATAAGAGTGAACCCATCGGACAACTAGAAATTTGTTTATAAAATTTTTGATTAAATAAAAAAACCGTATTATTAAAAACTGTTTTGTCAGCAATTAAAATCTCAGGGTTTGAAATTTTAGTTAAATTTTTATATATATACCCGTAATTTTTGTTCTATAACGTCCAAAACTAAATCCAAAGGAATATTATCAAACATCGATACAATATCTAGTGAAACAAGTGAATGTGAATTAAGAACATTAACATTTTTTCTTTTTTCTTTAAAGCTTAGATAAAGATTAGATAAATATTTTGCTAAATTGTAAGTTGGAGAACCAATAGTAGAGACAATTAATCTCCATTTTAAATCTGGTTCGTGAACTTTGGGGAGGGCATATGCTTTTGCTATCACACAACCACGGTTTTTTAATTTATAAGCTAAATTTTCATTTATGTATCTTTTTCCCCCATCTAGAAATGATATCACATTTTTCTTCTATGGACGGAACTAAACTAGTATTCACTTTTTTATATAAAACATTATTCTGTAAAAGGTTTTCAATAGTTGATTTGTAATCTTCTGAATTTGCAGCCACTATAATATTAGCATTGTCTGCTTGGACAAAGATAACATCTTTGTGGTCATTTTGGAATTTTGTAGCAATATCTGAAATTTGATTGGAGTTTTTGAACTTATTGATTCTTTTATGATTTGAGATTAAATCTGCAACTATTTTTCGAACATTTGATGTTTTATTATCATATTTAAAGATTTTTATACAATCTTCTATATTAGCAATGATATTGTTTGCAAAACACTTTCTTGTGATTGAAAAAAGTTAGAAATCGAGTTTTCTGTAATTTTTCTATCTTGTCTATATTTTAAATAATTAGAATAATTGCCTAATTCTTTAATGTTGTCGATTAGATTAGTAATTTCACAATTAAGAATTTTCTTCTGAAAAGTAAATTTAACATTTCTCCTTTATTCTTTTGTATGTAATTTATTTATTTTTTATTTTTATGTTTAATGATTAATTATACTCTTATAACAGATGTTTGTTCTGATGATGGCCCACATATGAGGCCGAAACTTCAATAAAAAGGTAATTTAAACTCGATTTCTGTTCTACATATTTGAAAAAGACTTCTAGAAAGCTTTAGACAGATTCATTCAAATTTGGCGGAAGTCTATGCTTTGTAAAATAGTACGCGATGCCGTAACAAATTATCCAAACAGCTTTTTGTTAATGAAACTAGAAAAATGTGGTTACCGAACGGCCTTTCATTTGCAAATGAATATTATTAAACAACAGGTAATCTTCAATTTTTTAAAACAATTTTCTAAGCAGCCATGTAATAGGTATATTGTGTGTGGGTACACAATTTCAAAACGTTTCAATAATATTTGGCCGAGTTATGGCGAATTATGTATTAATCACTTATTGATTTTCGGAAATTTTTTTCTTCAATTTTTAATTTGTGTTAATAAAACTAATCATTGGATAAAAAATGTGAATAGAAAAAAGTTCCATTTTGTTATTCTATAGAAGTTTACATTGTCAAACATTATTTTTACATATTTGAAAATTTCTCTTTAAAAGACCCCGAGGCCAATGCTGTTAGAATTTTTAAGCGATGCACGACTTATTGAATCCGTGAGCTCAATTACGAAAGAAATCGAATCAGGTAACTGTGAGGAAGTGCATTCTGAATTCTTTTTACAATAATCTTACAAAAATAAACAATAAGCTTGAAGAGTTTATTACAAGTGATTGGGTTCACGAAATTCGGACCCCGGCTAATTTTACATAAAAATATTTTTTTTTCAAATAATTTAGTGAAAAACAAATCAAGCGGTACAACTTGTTATCAAAAATGTTCTATTTTTCTTCACATAAAATATTAAAAATCGAGCAAAAAATAAAAATGCGATAACTCTTCCCGAAAAAAGTTTCTAGCAAAATATCTGAGACATATTTTAATTTTTACATGTTGTGTAAGTTAAAAAAAATGGGTGAAATGAATTATTTTTTTATTTTTTTAAATTCGCATGACGTTTTCGATTTGGAATAGAGCCCTCTGGCATTGATGTTGTTTACGTTTCTGGCGCCAAAGATGAATTTTTCCAAAGAACAAATGCCGTAAACTTAAGAAAAGGAACGATTTAACCAGATAGACCACAGAGGAATTTTTAATTAATTATTCAAACGAGCGCCCAGAAATCTCTCCTGGAATTGTGTATGTGTCTTTTGAAATTTCGCCTTGGATTCTCCCCTGAAGTAATTGAAGTATGCGGAAGTATTCTTTTTAGAAGAAAAAAATGATTTCTGTGATGCCCTTGAAACTTCAGAAAACATACTGACACAGTGAAAGACTTGATTATTTCATCAGTAATGAAAAGAAAAAACAAAAAAAAAAGCACTTGAGCTAAAAATGAAAGAAATTCGGGAGTCTGTCCATTTGTCCACTCAAGATCGCTCTTCCGGCTGATCGTGTGAAAATTCATGCTTCACGATACCCCTACAGTTTCTAGCCCACATGAACGAGATTAATCAACATTCAACGGCTGATCATGATCTTGCTAGATAATAATGTCTAATAATATGTCCATTTAAGTAAGCCATGCACAAATAGGCCATGAATCATGACCCATCAGGATAATTCCAACTAGCTAAAGACTTGTCGCCAATCACCATTCACCAATCACCAATCGGCCAATGAGTTGTCAACATTGACATCGATCGCTCGGTCAAGCGGTTAGATGTTAGATTTCGGATCACGTAACCCGGCTCCTCCATTGTCCCTTCCGCACTTCCAATTAAGTCGACAACTTCTGCTTCTGCTCTAACAGGTCTGAGTCTGAATGAACCCTGACTCATTCGATAAATGCCGATAGAATCTATCCGGCTTTGTTTCAAACCCAATTTGAAAAAACACTGACCATTTAAGAGATAAACGAAAATTTCACTTTTTCTTTGCACGAAGGTCAGGTCCTTTATGGAACACACTTGACACGATTTTCATTTTATATATCTTCAACTCAGGCTCGGCTCAACATATCATGGATGTTAATTAACTTAATATTTATGGCTCTCGACGACGACGTTAGCCTTCATTATTTTATATCTTCGTTAAACGAAGATCAAAGTATTTATCGTGGAAGACGCCGGGTGCACTGAAAAAAACTTATTTGAATCAAAGAAATGCTAGAACCGAATACGGTCGAAGAAATATTTTTTAATTTCAAGAAATGTATTGTTTGGATCTAAGGGAAGCAATGCTTCAGGCAAATGAATTTTCATTTAACACTGTATGTTACTTGTACTTGAAGGAAACGTTTATTTGAAATGCATCACTTCTTTTCATTTATCAAAAGAAACACCTCTTCCGAATAAATGAATGATTATTTAAGTGCACAAATCACTTCATTCAACCAATACTATATTATATATATTAGGTGCGCAACTAAGTCCCCGCTGTTTGTCAATAGATAGCTCCAGCAGTAAGAACTGGTCGATTTTGACATTCAAAACATCAGGAACGAAGCTTAGACATATGATAAACAACCGGTTTTGACACATAAGTGATTTTGTTTTAGCGTCATATACTTTTGGTTGTGTGAAAATGTATGATTTTGTGCCAAATAATCGTTATTTGCGGGAAGTCTTGATTTTCGTGTTTCATTCGAAGAAAACGGCAGCTGAATCGCATCGAGAGCTCTAAAAAGTTTACGGGGATGCTGATCTAAGTGAAACAATCTGCTGTGATTGGTTCCGTCGCTTCAAAGACGGTGATTTCGATGTTGACGACCATCCGGGTGAAGGAAGGCCAAAAATCACTAAGCCATTTCCAAGCGATTGCATGCATTGGGATTTATGCAGAAGCAAGGAACTTAGGTTCCTTATGGTTTATGCCATATGAGCATTCTTTTTTTGCTTGTGAGCAACTGCTTCAGCAGTAAACAAGGAAGGGTTTTCTTCATCGCATCGTGACGAGTGATGAAAAATGTATTTATTGCAGCAACACAAAGAGAAGAAAGTCATGGGGACTGCCCGGTCATGCTTCTAGTCTTCGGTTCAGCCCAATATTCACGCATCAACACTTGCCGCAAATGACGATTATTTGGCAAAAAATCAGAAATTTTCAAACAAACAAAAGAATATGACGCCAAAACAAAATCACGAATGTGTCAATATGGTTTGTGTGCCATATGTCTAAGCTTGGTTCATGACGTTTTGAATATGACAAAATCGACCAGCACTTACTGTTAGAACTATCTATTGACAAACAGCGGGAACTTAGTTGCGCACCTAATATAACAATCCCAACCCCCTTATATGGAAGAAATATCTCTTTAACTCAATTAGTTTTGGTTATTGCCTTTAAACAATATCCAGTACAAATTGTAGAAGAGGGTCCTTGGCTCAAAGAAATGGAATTAAAAATATTCATGATTTCTTGAAATCCAAGATTTCTTTTCAATGTCTTATCAAAACGTTATCTCAAGAACTTTTAACGTCCTTCTTGGTGCAATTATGACTAAAAGGACCTATTAAAATATTGCAAAAATAAACTTTAATAAGAATAATGTTCATCTGAAAAAATCACAACATAGTTGGAGAAAACGATATCGCAAGAATTGCAATATATACCGTAATTCCTGCGCT
Source organism: Belonocnema kinseyi (assembly GCF_010883055.1). Lineage (NCBI taxonomy): Eukaryota > Metazoa > Arthropoda > Insecta > Hymenoptera > Cynipidae > Belonocnema > Belonocnema kinseyi. The sequence goes on along the minus strand of NC_046666.1, from coordinate 66,703,746 downwards.
ATATATCGTAATTATCACATTATAATAGCGTAAAATCGTGATATCGTACATTGCAAGATTTTACATCATATTATTATGTTATTATATATACGAGGGTTCTAGTAAAGGCCAAGCGATGTTAGTGCATTATAATATCCTAAAAAGCTTCGGAACCTGCTTGTACGTTATCATATTGCGCTTTATTTCAATACAGAGGTTTTGCGATATCATTGTGCGTTATCTTTTTCTCCGTGTATTAAAAAAAAAATATTTTAACATTCTTTCTCAAACATGAAAATTTTTAATTGGAATTTAAACTTGAAATTTTGTTTTCTTATTGTAAGTTCTCACGTTTGTGGTGGCTTATAAGTTTGCATAAAAACATTTCAGAAAGTCCGGGAAATGAACGGGAATTTCATTCAGTGACCAACATTTTTATCTCGAATGTACTAATATGCAGATTAAAAGTGGTTTCACACATTCTATTACTCTAATTTCGAATTGGAAAAGTGCATTTTCTAAAATACTTATGATTTAAGAATCTTTTCCATAGATAAAATTAATTTCTAATTTTAAGTTTAGAACAAGGAATTTCAGTAAAAAATATTATTTTTACAATTGGTACAGGGAATTCTCGTAAAGAATAATAATTTTAATTTTGGAATTGGGAATTTCCTGAAGAATTATAATTTTGACTTTGGAACAGGGAATGTCGGGAAGAACTATAATTATTATGGCTTTGGAACTAATAAGTTTTTACTTATAATATAAAATATTGTAAATGAATATAATTTTGATTTGAAACAGGGCATTGTTTGAAACAAAAAATTTGGAATAGGGAGTTTCCATAAATAATTGTAATTACTACTTTATCTCAGACTAGCTATCCCAAATCATAAATATAGTTTTTATGACCGGGAAAAAATAACAATTTACCGGATGATCAATTATCAATTATTATTATATAATGACCAATTTTCAACATTTTAATAGATGCAAATATATGCAATTAGTGACAATTTCGATAAATTTATTAAAAATATAACAAATAAAGCTAAAACGGCTATATATAATATTCTGTATCCGCATCTACTGTGCACGGTAGCAAACCTCGACCTACCGAGAAAAGGATAAGAGTAAGATTAACGCAGTTGGCATGCAATTCCTACGCAATGTTTCCACATCTTGTCCAATTATAACACGAAATGGCGAAAATAAGTTCAACGACGCACTCCATCGTAATAAAGTATGATTTATTCGTCTGACGCGTCTCGTGGGTAATTACTCCGCCGAGTGACAAACACAAATTTATCCTGGAATTCTGGTTATCGTGAAATTACATGCACAACGCGTTTCGATTACCAGTAATATAATTTACACTATTTAACGTTATGAGTATATACTTTTGTCCAAATTTTATTTCAAATTGTTTGATTAAACTGTTTTTTGTCGATGTAATGACGGTTTTTGATCTACATAGTCTAATCAGAATGGTTATAATCTTTTAGCTGTGGAAAAATTCCTCTCTAGCTCTGCTGTGACTAGAACCCAGGTCTCACAGATTGTTAAGATAGCCTCAACATGAAATAAAAACTCATTTAATGAAATTAGTGCATTTCATTTCAGCAAAATTTAAAAGGCTGAAGATCTGGCCAGAATTGCAGTAATAATTATTTTTTGACTAGAATAAAACTGCGAACGAGAAGTATTTACAGTCTGTCAAGTTAAAGCGTGGGTGGCTTTACTCGCAGTCGGTAAGGTGTATCGACATGATTTTGGTGTCAAAATATTAAGAAGAGCTCCCT
>NC_046666.1:66696218-66701862 GCF_010883055.1 Belonocnema kinseyi | reverse complement strand
TGAAAGAGGGAGCTCTTCTTAATATTTTGACACCAAAATCATGTCGTTACACCTTACCGACTGCGAGTAAAGCCACCCACGCTTTAACTTGACAGACTGTATTATCAAAACAATAAAAAGATAAATTCACAATTTCTGAGTTTCATCAATGCTAAAACATTTATCCCGAAACATTATCTCTCTTTTAAGCTAATGGGTAAATTTGAGTTCATTCAGAATTATTCAGTTCAATGTGTCACTTCAGGCGACCCTAGTTGCGTCTAGTTACCATCAAATTAGGTGCTGAGTGACGCCTTATTCATTGACTTTTGGAATTATATACATGTAATTGTATTTAAATTTTTCTTATCAAAATTTTAGTATTAAAAATCCTTTGATACAAATTATAGCACTACTCTTCGAAACAGTAGCTATTCTACGAGGGCCAATGAGTTATTTTCAAAACTCACATCCATTCGGTAAATAACTCCTGTTTGTATAGCCTCCAACTTGTTGACTCATCTCTTCTGCTATAGGATACTTAAGTACTAATACGTAATACTTCACTAAACTAACATTATACATATCTGTTTAATATGCCATATCTCAATATACTTTAATACTTTCACTCGTACTACTGCTTATTCTTTTATAATTTTTATTTATCAATTTGTAGAAAATTTCTCTTAAAATGATTTTTATTTTTGGATCTACGTGTAAATAACTTAAATTATAATCTTAGAGGTAATGTATAAATTACATAACACATTTTTTGAAAATTGTTTACATTTAAAAGAACGTTTACGATAATAATAAAGGCTGATAAAATGTAATATAAAATGAGATTATACAATTTTCTCAAAACCATTTATCAAATCACTTTAATTTATATTTTTAACAATAATTTATAATATCAAAACACTTTTCTACGGGTTTTAGATATTTAATTTTTCATAAAACTTACAAAAGTATATCACAAATTATAAAAGTGTATTTAGTGAATAGTCAAAAGGTCGATAAACTTAAAAACATTTCAATGATTTCGTGGATAGAAGTTATTTAAAAATTATGAAAATAATTTGATTTTATGGATATTTTTTGTAATACCCCAAAATCTGTTAAATTATTCTTAAAATCGTTGGAAATACTTTTCAATATTTGAAGATCTCTTGAAATCTGTTAATTTCTTGGAAATTTCTCAATTCTTGTGAATAAATTGTTTGAAATTTCATTAAGGCGGTTGCACCAAAAGTCAGATCTCTAAAAGAAATAGTTTTTGTATGATTTTGAGAATCGAAATAATATAACTGATGATGCAATTAAAAATATATCATTTTATCAGACAAATTTTTAAACTTAAAATACACATTTTTTGAATAATTTTGTTTTCAATTGAATTTTTTCTTACTATTACTTTTTATACAATTTAAAAAATAAGTAAATGCTCCAAATTTCACGAAAAAATAAGCCATGATTGATTAAACTTTCACCATCATTTTAAAATAGGTATGAAGCAACAGTAAAAAAAAAAAACAATTTACATAAACTAACAATACAATAATTATTTTTTATTAGTTTTTAACTTTTTGCATAAATTAAAATGTTTTTTCTTTTATAACACATGGTTAAATATATCATTTCAATTCTTCAAATCATAGAAAATTTTGTTTCCAAAGAACGGGTTTTTGGCACGACAACTACCTTAAAATATTATAAAATTCCTTAAAATCCCGTTCAGTTATCTCTTGAAACTTCCTTGGAAAACTTCGAAATACTCTGAAATATTTCTAATCCTTTGAATTCTTTTGAAATCCCTTGCATTTTTTTAAAGCTCTTAAAAATTGTTTGTTATCTTTTAGAATGTCCTAAAATCTTTAAAATCATCGTAAATTTCTTGAAATCTATCCGGATTCCTTTAAATTATTTAAGGTATCCTAAAATCTTTAAGATTCTTAAAAATCTTTCCAACTGTTCAAAAGCTTCTAAAAATAGCTTGAAATATTTAGCAATTCATTTAAAAATCCTAAATAATTTCAAATCTTTCGAAATCCCTTATAATTCTTTAGGGTTTTGAATCTTTTTTTAGATTCTTTTCAAAACACCCTAAAATCTTACAAATCTTTTGAAATCTCTTGCAATTTTGGAAATATATTGAAATTACTTGGAATATTTTTAAATATCCTAATATGTTAACATTTTTTTTAACTTTTGAAAATACCTTGGAATATTTAAAAAATTGAAATATTTGAAATACCTGTAAATATTGGAATTCGTTGAAATTTTATTAAAATATTATAAAATCCCTTGAAATCACGCAAAACTATATGAAATCTGATGAAATTTTTGAAATTCCTTAAAATCCCTTGAAAACTTTGAAGTCCTATTAAATCCTATGAATCACTTGTAACCTTTTGAAATATTCCAAAACCTTATAGGTCTCATAAAATCCTTTCAAATGTTCCGAAATTCTAGGAAATTCTTTAAATACGGAACAAATACTTTTAAATCCCATAAATCATTAAAATTCTTGGAAATTCGTTGAAATTTGTGTTAAATCATTTGAAACCTTTTGAAATCCCTCGCAGATTTTTAAAGCCCTTAAAAATTAAACCTTTAAAATCTCCTAAAATCCTTTCAAATTTACAGAAATCTTTTGAAATACCTTAAAATATTTAAAAATATTTCTATTTTTGTAAATAAATTCTTTTAAATTTCATTAAAATACTATAGAATCCCTATTGAAATCCTAAGAGATTCTGGAAAATTAATTAAAATACCTTACCGGTGACCTTTAAAGTCTTTAAATATCCTAGCTTAACCCGATAAATGTAAAAAATGTAGAATGATTTTGCTGTTAGTTTAGTCATTTGAAAAATTATGAAAAACTTCATTTTTATGGATATTTTTTTATGAATGATGAGGCTAAAATTAAAAGAATAATATAATTCTACCGATTTGGGGTCTTCAAAACAATATTTCAATGTTCTATTTTAAAATTACATAAATTTGAAGTTATATGCGATAAGTTTGGATACATTAATTTCCTATAAGGTTGATTTTTTCAAAATATTACCTAATAGTATGATTTGCCCCTCCTCCTTAAATTTAACGGATCGTAACAATGCCCCGAAAACCCTGCCTCAAAAATAACATTTTTTTGGACAATGGATGGATGGCCCCTTAGCTAAAAACCTATTATTTATGTTTCTTTAGACGCCAGTCTGTGTGATTGTATTACAAGGCTTGGCTTAGAAATAGGCTGACTTTACGAAAAATTGAGTTAGAAAGAGTTTTGTAAAGCTCTTAAAAATTTTATTCAATTCCGCGTTGATTGTGCCTTACTAGGAGTATTTTCGACAAATAGTGACCGAGATAGCATGTGATAAATTTCAATTCATTTCATGTCTTTGAATAATTTTCTCTTCTCAATTTCCACTCTCTGCATGATTCCGGAAAAAGAATGGAAAAATTGAAACTCAGCTAAATTTAAGTGTGAAATATACTTTCCAAAATAAGACCAAGAACATAATAAAATAGTTATTTGTTCTCAAATTATCATACAAAATGTGAAAGCATACACAAGACGAAAATTGGTCGGTTAAGTTGCAATCGAGCAATCGTTTTTTAACGCTTAGAAAATAAGATATGCGTAAACAGATGACTGCTCGACTGCCGCTCGACGCGCTCGACCGACTGATTTTCGTTTTATTGCACACTACTACATTTTGTTATGACAATCCGAGAACCAGTACATACTTTCTTATATTTTTGGTCTCATTTAAAAGAGAAGATTTCAGCCTTTAATGTACTTAAGAGGGTTGGGGACACCCGTGGGAATTCTGAGTTGAGTGTGTGAGAGAGACAGAAATATGATAAGCACGCCCCAATGGGTGGAGCTTCTGAGTGGAAAAAAAATGTCGACAGCCAATCACAGTTGGAATATTTTCAGAAAAAAGGGTACACAGTAAAAAGAAGTGTGAAAAAAATTTCCTGCGTGAAAGTAAGAATCAGAGGACCGTCAGCCAGGTTCAGGCATTGTCTGGAACAGTGGCGTAGCTAGGGGGAGGCGAAGGTGGCCGCTGTCCCGGGCGCAAACGCAGGGGGCAGCAAAATGATCTTTGAAATGAATGCAGATTTAAGAATTATGGGCGGCAAATTATTTTTGGCCCCGGGCGGAAAATTTCGTAGCTACGCCACTGGTCTGGAAAACGATACCCTTGCAGCGGGTGGTAGTTTGTCGAGCGGACGGTTTTTGGCCTCGCGAGACCCTCACATTGTTTGAGATTAGACGCAGCGGGTAAAAATCAGAATATTGTACAATATTCATTACTTAAATTTTAATGTGCTGCATTAGCCTCGTTATATTATTATGAGTAAAACAAAAAAAGATTGAAAAAATCGGTCAGTATTTTCCATGTAAGTTGATCGTTAAAGCTTTATTTTTCTAACTCGTTTACCAATCCAGGCATTCCACATAAGTTATAATTATTATCAATGGTTTTACATACCTATTGTTTTGTAAATTTGTGAAATAATCATTACTTTTGTTGTTGTTACTATAATACCGTTTTCTATGAAAAAAGTGACTCCTAAATGTATATATCATTCGATTCAGAATTTCAAGAAACGTGCAAATTCGTTGAACGTCAGGGTTTGAAATTTTGAAAATGCTCCATTTAAATTTTCATCTTATCGTAACATTTCATTGGGATAATTTCGAAAATCATTTCCGGGCCTATCATTATTATTTCACAATTAGAGAGTAAGATTGCAATAGAAAACACTTTTTTGTAGTATTTTGAGAAATTTGAGGAGTTATTTCTCGGCTCGTAATGATAAACAACTTTTCTTAAATAAATTAAAGGCAAGTAACTAACAATTAAAGACAATCTAAAAAACGAAAAATAGGTTAGTCTTTTGCAAATACAATTTCGGCCCCTATTTATCAAAAATACTTTAAGTAGCGCACTGAAAGAAATTGATTTTCCAGCAGTTAAAAAAAATCTTCCTAACTTAATTTTTCGAATAAGAATTGCATAAATCTAATGAAAATTTATTTATTTAATTTCGAACAAAGCTTTCACCGGTAATTAATTTTGATGGGGGTTTAAAAAATAGTAAAGCATATGAAGATATTAAAGATAAAGTTATTCTTCTGTAAGATTAAACGTCACTCGAAACAGAATCGGACGCATTCTACAGTCTTTTCTCACAGCTGACGCCCACCAAGAAATATAAAACCCATAAATAAATCCATCAACTTTACGAATCTTAATACTCGCCGCTCATTAAAATTAATACTTGCTTCGAAACTGCTCTCAGAATGAACAAGGATAAGTACGAACAGGGAAGGGTTTAGACAAGACGTTTAACTGATAGTAATATCACGTATTGTTATAAGAAGTAGATTTGATTAGATTTAAGGAGAAATGCAACAAAAAAAATAATAATAATGAGAAGCTTTCTTTGGCTCTATGGACTTTCTAATTAAGTCATAAATCAAATCTAGATTGGAGATACTAGATAGTTATCAATTTTAGAGAACACCATTTAAATAGGAAAAATTGCGTAAAGGCATAAACTTTAATTAGAAATGTTTAGAGTACTTTCAGTAAGAAATTAATTTAATGAACATCTTAATTTTCCATTTATTTAGGGTTTATCT
>NC_046666.1:66690755-66696118 GCF_010883055.1 Belonocnema kinseyi | reverse complement strand
TAATGTAATAGTTGATATTTTAACTATGTGAATATTTTTATTTTAAATTATAAACAGTTGAATCGGACAAGAAAGACGTATTTTCAACAAAATACTTGAAGCTCAACCAAAACAGATTTGATGAATGGCCCCAAACCAACAAGTTGAATTTTCTAGCTAAAAAAACGAATTAAAAAAAATTAACACAAATAATTGAATTTTCACAAAAAAATTAATTATCAACAAAATACAAAAATTTTTAAGCAGATAGTTGATTTTTTAGCTAAAAAGAATTTCCCAACAAAAAAGACCCATTTTAAACAAATTTCATCATTTTTTAATCAAATAGTTAAATTTTAACCGTAAAAAGATGAATTTCCAAACAAAAAAGAATGAAATTCAACCACCAACGGTTGTTGTAAAAATGTTGATTTTTTAAAAAAATACATGAATTTTCAGTCAACCAGTTAACTTTACAACCAGGAGGAATAATTTTTTAAAGAAATATATGAATTCTCAACCAAATAATTGAATTTTCAACTGAAAAACATAAATTATCAACAAAATCGGAATAGTTAAATTTTCTCTTAAAGAAATTAATTTTTAAACAGAATAAAAACGAATGATCAACAAAATATTAAAATTTTTAACCAAAGAAATACATGTTTAACTAAAATTATGAATCGCAAAAAAAGGAATTTTTTACAATGTAATTTAACTTTGAAGCAAGTAGTTAATTTTTATAAAAAAAATCATTCTCAACCATAATAGATTAGTTTTTATCCAAACATAGAAAATAAAATTTTAACAAACTAGTTTAACTTTTAGCCAAACAGTTGAGTATTCACTAAATTGTTTAATTTGCGAGACAAGCACACGAATTTGTTTTTAACCTTATTTTTATTTTTTCTACCAAGAACGATGATTGATCTTTCTACAAAATACTTGTACTATCAAAAAACAAAAAAATTAATTTTATACTGAATAGACGTATTTACATAATTATAGTTGAACTGTCTACATAAAAACAGATAAAGTTTACAGAATAAACTTTAACAAAATATGGGTTAAACTTTCTTTTTTTTCCATGACAACACATGTGTTTTGAAAAACGCGAAGTGGTCTGAATAAAACTTTATCTCTCTAAAAAATTTCCTGCAACAAATTTTATCATTACTTTATTCTGTGTCAAGAAAAAGAGACGAATTTTTAACCAAATAGTTGACGTTCCATAAGTTCAAAGATGCATTTTTAATCAAATTGTCAAATTTTTAAACGAAATAGAATTAGGTAAAACCACAAACATTTGCATTTTTAGAACTTTTCTACAAAAAATATCAATATTTATTTGAAAAATAAATTATCAACCCAAAAAATGAGTTTTTAACAAATCTGTTAACTTCTTAAACAAAAAATTACTTTTTCAAGAATATTTTAATTTTCTATAAAATGATTAACTATTGAACCAAATAGTTGAATTTTTAACCGTATAGTTGAAATTTCGGCCTGCAAAGATGACTTTTCAACCATAGACAAATTTGTAATCAAAAAAATTAAACTTCAACTAAAAACAGTTGCATTGTCAACCAAATAGTTGAATGGTCAGACAAAAAGATTAATTCTTAAAAAATATATAATAGTTGATATTTCAATCAAAAAAATATTTTAAGTTTATTTAAAAATAGTCAAGTATAATAAAAAATATAGAATGCCTCAATAAAAATGGACATTTTAACCAAAAATAATTTGAATTTTAAATTGAAGAAAAATCAAGATAATTTATCCAAAAAAGAAGAATTTTCAACAAAACCGTTGAATTTTTAATAAAAAAACAAGAATTATTTTTAACAAAAAGTTGCCTTTTTTAACATATTACGATTGAAAATAAAAATAAATTAATTTTAAAAGAAATAAACGAATTTTCATTTAAATTATTTTCCTGTTAATAGAGAAAAAAAATACAACTAAATATTTAAATATTCAAGCCAAGAAGACGAATTTTTGAGAAGATAGTTGAATTTTTAGTTCAAAGAAACAAACATTTAACAAAACGGTTAATTTCTTAACTAAAATATGAATATTAAAAAAAATAAGACGACCAAAAAAGAATAAGTTTTTACTTTAACAAATAAATTTTTAAACTAAATAAACAAATTTTTGACAAAAGTTTAATTTCCAATCAGGAAAGATTTTCCAGTTGAGATACATAATTTGTCTACCAAACTTTTATATTTTCAAACCAAGAAGGTGAATTTTCTAAAAATCAGTTGAATTTTTAACGAAATAATTAAACTTTAAGCTAAAAACAAATTTTCAAAACAATGGTTAACTTTTCTACCAAAGAGATAGATCTTTAACTAATAAAATAATTATTTAGCAACGTAATTCAACTTTTAACCAATTAGTTGAATTTTTAATAAAAAAATTATATTTCTACAAAAAAGGATAAATTTGCAACAAAATACATCAATTTTTAACTAAATTGTTGAATTTTTAACTAAACACGATTAATTTTCAATCAACAAAGAACAAGATTTCAACAAAGTAGTTAAATCTTCAACTGAAAAAATTAATGTGTAGTTCAACTTTCAACAAAGTCGTTTAATTTCCTAAAAAAAGTTAATTCTCCATAAAAAAATGTAATAGTTATGAGTTTTCAACTAAAAAATAGTGATTTTTAAACCAAAATGAATTAGTACAATTTTTCGCAAAGATGATTAATACAAAATTTAAAAAAAAGACTAATTTTTAACAAAATAGTTTAATTTTCTAGCAAATGCAGAATTTTTAATCAAAAGAGGTGAATTCTGAAACAATATAATAGCGGACGTTTCAATTCAAAAAAATTAACGTTCAACGACAGATACTTGGATCTTCTTATTGGGTTCTGTTCATTCAGTTCGCACTTGAGCGAAGAAATAAGAAAAAGGATCAGTTTCTTAAAAGCAGGGGAGTAAACAGGAATTTTTTTAAAAAGGCTTTAAAGAGTAAAATAGGGGAAATAACATAAAGTCTGTATTTAGATGTTTCATTTGTGAAATAAAATAAGTAATTTTTATTTTTTCATGCATTTCAAGAAGTTTTTTTCACATTTTTATTGTCTATGTTTGATGTCACATTCTGCTACAAATCCCCCCCCCCCTCAGGCCGCAGCTTGACATCGTTTTTGAACGGCCCCTTCAGCATGCATTGCATATAAAATTGAATATTGTTGACACTAAACGTAAAATTCGAAATTTATAAGCTTTACAGCTTCAGTTCGTGAGAAAAAAAACTAGCAGCTACTCAACGTGAAAAATTTGCAAAGTCCCTCCTAAAATGAACGAACGAGCCCGTGCATTTTTATATCACTGTCTAAACGTTGGTATGTTATATTTATACTTGAAAGAACTTTTTTTAATTTTTATGTCCTGATAAAATATTCTTTGCGCATCCTCTCTTCGCGATTTCCAGGAATTATGAATACCAAGTACATGACGTCATGCATGAAGCTCTTAAACAGCTGCGAAAATCATGATAGGGTTGAAGATCATTCATGGATCATTTCTGAAAAACTCTGCACAAAATTCTGATATGAATTTCAGAACTCGTTAACGTAATGAGTACCTAATGCGTACGTTACATTTTTAATAAGAAGAAAGGAAAAACATAACATTAGAATACGTGATGAATGAATTGCTTGAAAGAATAACCCACATGTAACCTGGAGCCTAGATCTTTAAATAAACTAAAAAAGTTCGTGTCCAGACTCAATGACCCTAATGAATAATGAGCACATAGAAACTTGTGCAATTATGAATTTATAATAATGACACAAGCATTCCACGTATTACTCTAGAGTCGTACTTATCTAGCGCGGTTACTGCGAATTATTCATGAACCTACTTTTATTTTCACACGCGCGAAAGTAACTTATATACCAAACTAAGTGAATATTCCTCGGAAAACTTTTTGCTTAATTGTCACTCGTGTGTCACAGACACCGATTTCAGGGAATCATTACATGTAAGAGAAGACTCATATTTCACACAAGAAGAAGAGTAAAATAATACTTTTATCGAATATTAAAATACATGACTCTAAATTTTAAACGAAAATTTTTTGGGTTCACAAAATAGAAATTCAATCAAAAGCTGTTCGGGAATTAGGGTATAAGGTTATATTGATCAGGTGTCAATGGTATCTTATCTCAAGAATATCTTTTAATTTAGGATTATATATGCTGATTTACCTCTGTAGTTTTCAGGTGTAGAGTGGACCTAGAGTCGAATAACAGTCCATTAATATCTCTCACACTTTTAATTGTCCCAAATTCAGATTAATAATGTTGAAATCATTCATTTATTCGAGGCGGACAATCAATTGAAAAACGAATCGGGAATGTGCTACAACGAACATTGACCTTATTTGAGCAGGTATACGAATACATTAACTAAGTTGAGGCTTTTTTGGACATTTTTCAATGCTTTTTTTATCAGAGTGTTTATCATTAAAGATTTTTCATTCATGTTATAGAATTCTAAATCAGGAATGCTAGAAAATCCCAATTTTAAAATTCCCTGTCTTTCCTTGAGTTTTCCCTGACCAATTTTTGATTTTCCCTGACCGTTAAAATTTTTTTTCTGGTATGAAAACAACCTTACCCATAGGAGATCAATAATGTTACTCCAAAAACAATATTGGTTTTAAAATTTAAACTAAAGACTTTTAGTGGCAACAGTCATACAGAATTTTAGAAGGGGCCATCTACAAATATTGTAAGAAATACCTAAAATACATGATTTTCAAGCAAATAGTTGATTTTTCAATTCAAAAAGATCAATTGTAAACCAAAAATAAAAGAATTAAATTCTGATTTAAAAAATTAATTTTCAAACAAGAAAAATGCCTTTTGAAGAAAAAGTATGATAGTTGATATGTCTACAAAAAATTATTTTAACTTTCAATGAAAAACAATTGAGTCAGACGAAAAAATATAATCTTTAAAAAAATTAATTAAATCAACAAACAAAACAGTCTAATTTTTAACTAAGAAAGATTTTTCAGTCAATAAATAAAAACAAACTTCATGTAAAATGTTGAATTTTCAGACCAAAAATACGAGTTTTCAACAAAATATTTTAATTTTTAACGAAAAAAGATACCTTTTCAACAAAAAATGTACAAAATAGATTAATTTGCAACTAAAAAGATAATTTTTAAGCCAAAAATTGAATATTTCTAGTTTCAGATGTGTATATGTTTCCTTTATAGAGATTGAGAACAATTTTTGGTCATACGTTCAATATATATATATAATTAAAAATTTGTCATAAGGAAAACCGCAGGATTTCGCCGGGAACGGGTGCTAATCTGAAAAATTGCACTCGCTTCCAGCGAAATCG
>NC_046666.1:66649349-66690655 GCF_010883055.1 Belonocnema kinseyi | reverse complement strand
CAATTAAACATTAAAGAAATCGACGTCTCGACCCTTCTTTGGGGCTTCCTCAAGATAATAAAATTATTACAAAAGTATCTGAAACAAATAGTTCAATATGACATTGAAAAAACAAAACAAAACGGTTATTAAGTATAACTGTGTAATTTTGTTTTTGTTTTTAGATTTTTAACTTATGTAGTCGTCCTCTTTAAACTGAAAGAGGAGACTACACGTCTAAACCGTTTTTAAGTCATTGTAATCAGAGTTACAGTTGAAGAACTAAATTTAAAAAAGAAAAAAAAACATTTTCAACACAATAGTACAATTTTCAACAAAAGCAATGAATTTTCAACAAAAAATAGAATAGTTCATTTTTCAGTAAAAAAATAATTTTTAAACAAATAAAATACATTTTTAAGGAAATAGTTCAATTTCCAACCAAACGCGTTCAGCCAAGAGCACTAAATTACTATAAAAAATACATCTTGCAGAATAAATGGAAGGGTATATATTTTCAGTTAAAGAAGTGAATTTCTAACTAAAATGATGAATTCTCAACAAAAAAAATCCATTTTTAACTAACTAGCTGAATTTTTAATCGAAAAAAGAATAATTATCTTCCAAGGAAAACAATTTTGAAACAAAATACGTGACTTTTCAACTAAAAAAGATGCATTTTCAAAGAAAAATAAAATTGTTGAAAATTCAGAAAGAAGTTAATTTTCGACCAAAAAAAAATAATTTTTATACAATAAGATTAATTTTCTATCAAAAAAGAACATTTTTTTACACAATAATTAATTAAGTTCTTAGTAAAAAGTAAAAGTTTTCAATTTAACAAAAACAACTACTTTTTAACCAAATAAATGAATTTTTTTAAAATGTAATAATTTATATTTTAACCAAAATTGATTTTAGTTTCGTACCAAATAGAGTTAAATTCAACAAAAATGGCGATTAACTTCATCTTTAGCTTATGGGAAATTCCATGACTCTTATCAGGTTTTTTCCTGACATTTCTTGATTTTCCATGTCTTTCTGGAATTCCTTGTCCTACAGCAACCCTATACATGTAAGGTCAATAACAATAAAGGAATTATTAGGCAAATTATTATTGTCTACTATAATAATTATTTTCTAGAAAATAAGTATCTACCTCCATATTTCAATTGGATAAAAAGTTTGTGCCGATCAAAGCGGGTAAATTTCAATAAGAATTTCTTTTATTATTGAAATTGATCTCCTGTGATAGACAATAAACTTTTCATTCTATTATAGAGTTTTTTCAGGGTTTCTCACTGATTTTAATTGTGGGACAGGATGCTATACAGAAAGGTATTTTAAGTGTCTCGCAAAAACATATATAATCTTATAAAATGTAGAAGTACGATGAAGTTTCAATAATGGCTCATTTAGCAAGACAATGCATATACGTTTAATGAAATAATGGCGTTCCATGACAGCACAGCTGCTACATGCATACATTATATCTATACTCGTAAATGAAACATTTAATGATGTAGGGAGTCTGAAACATATAGGTCAATTTGTAGTTCATATGTGTGTAAGAATGTGTTTTTCATATGAATCTGTGAGGATATTACACATCTCCTACAGACCGAGGATAATTTGGATAATCTACTGACTACTCGCTCGTGCGTTCTATGAAAATATTTGCTTAGTGTCAGTTTCGAGTAAGAATATTGTCTTGAGAAAATAACTTCTTTGTACTCTGAGAGATCTTACAGTTGTCAATGTTACATAACTGCCTTTTAATTTAGGATCCATCCATAAAGCAAGTTTTTAAACCCAATTTCGGGTTATTTATCCTCTCCCCCCCCCCCCATCTCACCCCGAACCCCTCGTTGACCGTGTTGTGAACTATGAGTTTTGACAATGATTTAAGAATAATTAAACATAAGAGAATACCAGACTTTACAGGCCAAAATTCTCTCAAAACAGGGGAAATAGGGTGATTTTTCACGAAAATAGGAAGAATAAAGTCTTTTAAATAAAATTAATATGAATGTCATATTGGATTCAATATAAAACAATTTAAGTTCCTAAGAATTTTCCACCTAAACAGACGAATTTTCAACAGAATAGTTTATCTCTTACCAAATATTTAAATTTTAACCAAGAAATATGAATTTTCTACCATAAAAGTAAAAAAAAATATAACTTACAAAAATAATTAAATTTTGAAAAACGTAATTTAATTTTTAACGAAATTGTTAAATTTTGAATCTACAAAGATGCATTTCGTCGCTTAAGTTCTGACAACGCCTAATCCCATAAAAAGTATATGGGATTAGGCTTTTTCTGAAATTAAGCGGCTATTTTCAAATTAGGAAGATTAGAATTAAACCAAAAGCAGTTGGATGTTAAAACAATTGATTCCATTTTCAAGCTAAATCATTTTTCTAAAGACTGTTTAATTTTCCACAGAAAAGTTTATTTATAAAAAAAATAGTTGAATTTTCGACTAAAATAGTTGACTTCAATTAATTAGTTAAATTTTCTAACTACAGAGATGCATTTTCAACCAAATGGTCAGATTTTGAAACAAACAAAATTAAAATGATCATAACAATTATTTTTCAACAAGAAAGTTATGTTTTTAACCAAGTAAGATGATTTTTCTACCATAAAAGAAGAATTAAGAATCCAAAAGAGCGAATTTTTGACAAAATAATTGAATTTTCGACTATAAAAGTTGACTTAAAAAAAAATTTAATATTCAACCAAGTAGCTCGTTATTAATCTACAAAGATGAATTTTTAAAAATAAGCCTAATTTTTAATAAAATAACCAGTTTAAATCCATGAAAAAAAAAACAAATTTTAACAAAACAGTTGAATCCAAATAGATGAATTTTCAACAAAGAAGATTGATGTTTGATACGCAGACAAATTTTTAACAAAAGAGTAAAGTTTTTTAACTAGAAAGTTAAATTTTTTTAAAAATAGTTAAATTTTCAAGCAGAAAAGATTATGTTCAAGAAAAAAAGTTAATTTTTGACCAAATAGCTGAATTTTTAACTAAACTAATGAATTGTTAACCAAAAATGAATTCCCAAAGAAAAAAGATGACTTTTTTTAGAAGACAGTTGCATTAAACACCAGGAAGGATAAATCTTCAACCAAAAAGATTAATTCTCGGCCAGAGGAGACAAATTTTCAATGAAATAAGTTTTTTTTAACCTAATAGTTAAATTTTCAGCTATAAAAGAGCAATTTTCAACTAAATAGTTGAATTTTTAAATAAAAAGCAAACATTTTCAACCAAAAATGGAACGAATTTTCAACAGAATAGTTTAATTTTTAAAGCAACAGATGAATCATCAACAAAAGAATGTAATTTTTAACAAAGTAGTTCAACTGACAACCATGTAGTTGAATTTTTAGCCGATAAGATGACTAAAAAAAGGAGAAATTTGAACCAAATGATTGAATTCTCAACAAATTAGTATAGAATTTTATACCAAATTAATTTCGAACAAAAAATATAAATAGTAGACTCTTCAACCAAAAAAGTGACCTTTTGACCTCAAATTGTTGGTCTTTCTCATCGAGTTCTGTTAATTAAGTTTACATATGAGCGAAAAAACGAGGAAAAGTGGAAGTTTCTAGAAAACAGGAGGAAAAAAATTCTTTTTAAAAAAGGGTAAATAGCGGAATAGGGGATAGACTGTGAAGTCTCAAATATGAAAGTGATTTGCAAACTTATTAAGTTATCGTTAAACTGTAACGCTGCAGTGTCATCTTCGCAAAATTCGCAAACTTCGTTAAAACCTATCATTAGAAAAAAATGTATAGCACCAATTTTGGAGGAAATAATTTAATGAGACTTTAAAATACTCTGGAGCCTGGAATTAACTACATTAGATTTACTATATTCATAGAACTGATGGCCCCCACAGTTTCGTGATGGAAGAAGCCACAGGGTCGAAAAATAGGCTTGCTCAGTCAAGCGTGACAAACAAGGATAAGGGCCATACTCTCAGCGCGTTAGTTGTATCAGGTTATGTCGTGCATCCGAATCCAACAGAATGGATTGACGCACCCTGCCTGTTTACCTTTAGATGCCCTGGAAATAGTATCAAGGCCAATGCAAACATAATTTTGTAAAATTTTACTTTAATATAATTGTTCTAGAATGTAGTATTTAATTTACGAAAAATGATCTCTATGATATTTTTTCCACTAATCTTTATTTCCCAAGGATAAGCATATCTTGATTAATTTATAAATGAATGAAAAAAAGTTTTGTAATAGAGTACGGAGGTAGAAAAAAGTGAAATACGATGACCCGTTTTCTATTTGTTTTTTTTTTTTGCTTTCCATGCAGTTTATTCCAGTTCCTCTAGACTTGCATGTTAATTATAGTTTGTTTTAGATCTGGTCATGGCCTTCGTTTGAATCAGGTTTAATTTATACACAGGCTCAATGCGCAACTCCGTTTGTCTTCGTGTCGTTGTCTTCCTTTTCTTCCGCCTGGGAGTTACTTCCTGGTAATTTCATAAAAATATATTCACAATTGCTTAACATAAGTAATATAATACATGTCAAACATACGAAAAATGTTGTATTTTAAATTGAATTTTGAATGTATCACTTTTTTTCTGAAAGGTATCGTCCATAAAGTACGTTATCAATTTGAGAGGGGGTAGTGGGGCGATTCCTGCCCAAAATAACGTTTGTAAAACGGGGGGGGGGGGGGCAGTGGAAATAGCGTTACGAACTAAGATAACGTTTTGTAAGTTTCCTGATTATAAATTTGAACGAAATTTTCGAATTTTGCGAAATGTGGCTTCTCTTCTTCCATTTTATAAAGAATTGAACTAATTTGTTAAAAATTCATCGTTTTTAGTAACCAAATTGAGCTCATTAGTTGAAAGATGAACTACTTTTTTAAAAATACATTTTTCTAATTTATTGAAGATTCATCTCTTTATTCGAAAATTTAACTATCCTATTTTTAAAACATTATTCTGCTTGCTTAAAAAATGACTTTTTGGGTTGAATGTTTAACTTTTTTGTAAAAAAATGATGTTTCTAGTTAAGCATTAATTTTTTGTTAACTAATTAAACTTAATAAATAAATTTTTGAATTATTCCTTTTTTAATAAAAATTCATATTTTCGGTTCAAAAATTCTACTACTTTATACAAATGTTTATAGAACTATTTTATATAACAGTTTATTCAAGTGTTTTACTTTGATTTTAGAAATTTAGTCTTTTTGGCTTGAAAATTCAATAATTTTGTAGAAAAATAAATTATCCGATTGAAAGTTCATTTTTTCGTAGAAAATGTTCCTGTAAATTAAAATTTTTTTATGATAATTAAAATTTGTGGTAAAAAATTATCTTTCTTGTTAAAAAATCATATTTTCGATATGAAAATTCAATTTTTTTGTAGTTAATGTGTCCTTTGGCTTTAAAATTCAACAACATTATTAAAAATTGATGTACTTTGTTTATAATTCGTCTTTTTAACTTTTATTGTTGTACATTTTTTTCAAGCTAAAAAATTTGACGATTTCATTTTTGGTAAAAAAAAAATTTTTTTGACTACTTTAAAATTCATCGCTTGATACAAGAGACATCTTTCTTGGTTGGAAATTTAGGTTTTTATTGAAAATTCAACCATTTGGTTGAAAATTCATCTTCGTGCACTGGAAAAAATGGTCTAGGTGTCCCAGATAACCGTTTAGCTGAATTTCGTCTTCCAAGAGAATATAGCTGTGTGTAGCCATCTAGAAGTTATCTGGGTAAATCAGCTAGATAATTTTTAGATGGCAAATTTAGCTAAAACAGTCAGAAATTTAGGGGACACAGCTATATTTTCTTAGAAGACGAAATCCAGCTAAACAGTTAGTTCGGACTGCTAGAACATTTTTTTTCAGCATGGGTTGAAAATCCAACTATTTAGATAAAGTTATATTTTTAGATTGAAAAATCAACTATTTTGTTAAAAATTTGTCCAATTGGATTGACAATTCATCTTTTATGGTATAAAAGTCCTCTTTCTTGATTAGACATTCATCATTCTTGGCTAAAAATAAACTTGGTTGTTAAAAATTCAACTCTCTTTGACAAAATTAATCTTTTTGGGTTTAAAGGACATTACGATTTTCAGAAAATCTTTTTAGGTTGAAAATGCAAGTATTTTGTTCAAAATTCAATATATGTCGACTTGAAATCTTCGTAATATAATGTTTTTCATATTTAATTCAATCTCGTATTTACATTAATCTTATTTGTCTTTTAAATAAAAAGTTGTATAAGAAATTAAACAATTTGATGTAATATGGGAAATAGATTTTAAACACAGTGCAGTCAATTGCATTGTAAGCAAAATAATTTAAAGTTTTGGAAAATCTCCATTTATCTACTAAGTTTAAATGACAATGAGAATGTGGATTTATCCTTTTTAAATAAAAAACTGATCAGTCCAATAGATTTTAGGTTTTTATAATCCACGTCAATTCGTATTTAAAATATAAAGTAAAACGGATAGCTTACCCTTGAAAGTTATTCTTGAAAATTAAGAAATTAATTTACATACTTACGGAATTCGATACTTTATTATAATACAAAACATAGTTGCAGGTTTTTAGAATGAAATTTATTTTAAAATAATTAAACTTACAGCCTTGAGAATTATTTATTATTATAATTTAAGAGATATAATAGGATAATTAATGTTTAATATTAATTAAAATGTGTTAACATTTATATTAATTATTTCTTAATCTGGATACTAAAGTGGATGGAATTTTATTTATGTAGGCATACATAATAACGATATTTTATGTTGCACGCAAAATAAATGCAAATAAGGCAAGTACGAGTTTAACCGCAACTGAAAGTGCTTAAAGGCGTAATTTGAGAGCCAGGCTCTACAGAGTCGATTCTAATGTTAAAGAGAATGAGCATACGTGAACATGCACGAAAATTAAAAAAATTTGAAATCATTTCTTACCCACAAAATTAATTCCACCTATTTTTGATCCCAAAATTTAAGCAACTACAAGTAAGTACGTTGTATTCTTTATGCCTTTTTTTAAATAAATTTAATTTGATATAACTGTCCATCGAACAAAGACTAACGAGTTGAAATTATTTGATACTATTAGGAGAATACTTTTAATTAAATTCTTTTACCTTTTTTTCATTTAAAAACATTGATATAATTTAAAGATCAACTTAGACAGCAGATTAACTTAGTTAAAACATCATCTGTTTTGGTTACAAATTCATTTAACTTCTAAATCATTTCTTGGCTTGAAAATGTAAGTATGTTATTGAAAATTATTTAATTGAACTAAGAATTTAACTACTCCATTTCTTGGTTGAAATTTATCTTCTTTAGTTGGAAATTCATACATTTTGTTTAAGATTCATCCTATTGTGCAAAAAATAATTTTCTTCATTGAATTTTACATTTATTATTTTAGTTGAAAATTCACCTCTTTAATCAGAGAATGTGTTTTATTCTGGTCAGACGGTCGAAGAAATTTCACAGTGAGGATAAACTCCAATCACTGAATTCTTAATAATTCACCTCTTTAGTTAAAAATTGAACTATTCGGCTCAAAATTGAACTATTTTGTTGAAAATTTGTCTTTTTTTTCTTAAATTTGACTGATTTTTATTTAAAATTAAAATTGTTTTTGTTAAAATATCAACTATTATATGTTTTGATAAGAATCCTTTTTTTAAATCAAATTTATTATGTGACCGTACATAATTCATTTATACGTGTATTATACGTCCCATTTAATGTATTATGAATTTCTCTTAAAGTACATTCGATGCGGGCAGAGTGAAAATGTTTTTCCAGTTAATATTATAATGAAAAAAAATCAATCAAATGTGAAAATTTTGATAGACTGAGATGAATCAGGGAATGGGAGAATATGGTAATATGCAATTATGTTGATGTCTGTCATGGAGAAGTTTGAAATGAACAAAGAGTTATCAAGCGTAAAAATAATTTGGTGGCCCTAAAAAGGGCCGTTTGGTATTTTGGAAATAGCAAAGTATTTAATAAAGTCGGTCGTTTTTTTCTGTTTGATGCAACTCATTCTTTCGAAGAAGTTTCCAACCATGTCTAAAGCAGCGAAGATTGTGTTCGGTACATCACTTTGTTCAGAAAGAAACCTGCGAGCAATAACTAAACCAACTTCAGCATCTCTCAACTTTGTTGGTAATTTTACATCCTGATGCTCGGCATAATTCTCGTCATCAAATTTTGAAGGTTCTTGTGCCTTTATACTATCCAATATCTCACTAACTGTAGGTTCATTAGCAATAATGACATTGGTATGTCCACATCAATGAAATTTCGAAAGTTACTTCTGTGAATCCCAATATTCTTGGTAGATCATTTCACTCTTCAGAAGTACCATCCGATGAATTTTCTTCTTGTTCTTGTGTTGCAAGATTTTCCACATTAGCTTTCACGAAGTCAGCCTCCCGAAAGCAATTCGCAATTGTATCACTAGTGACATCAGCCCAAGCTTCGTTCATGTCGAAAATATCATCCAATAAATTCAAATCAGGCAACTTCATTTTCTCAACCGAAGCCTTGAGCAATATTTTTATCATTCTCGGCCAGTAATTCACTTTAAGGTTCTTAATGATTCCTTGATCCATTGGTGGTAAGTGAACCACCTTTATGGCTTTCAGAGTTTGAATTGAATTAAGACTTTCGGATGAACCGGGCAATTATCCGCAAGTAGGAGAACTTTCTGATTTTTTCTTTGAAACTTGTAATCAATTTTATAAAGCCAGTAGTCATATACCGAACTGGTCATCCAAGGTTTTTTGTTGCTCTCGTAAAGCACTGGTAAAGACTTGACTCCCTGGAAACATCGTGGATCCTTAGATTTGCCTATTACCAGCAACTCTAGTTTTTCTTTACCAGACTTATTAGCGCAGATCATGACAGTAACACGATCTTTACTTTTTTTACCACTATGACAAGTGTCACCCTTAAATTTCAAAGTTTGATCTGATAAAGATTTGAAAAAATACCTATTTCATCTGCATTGAAGATATCTTCTATTGCATACATTTCTAACAAGCTAGGCAAAATTTCGCAATTCTTCCGAAACAGAAGCACTTTCGCCACTTAATGTCCTATAGATGATTCTATTCCGATTCTTAAACTTTTCTAACCACCCAGAGCTAGCTTTGAAGTCTTTGTATCCTAAGGGAGCTGCAAAGAATTCAGCTTTTTCTTGCACTATAGAACCAGATAAGGGAATACTCTGGTTCCGAGCAGAGTTCATCCATTCCACACATCGATTTTTCCGATCCGGTTGGCAACAATAATTTTCAGCAGCAGCCAAAATCTTCTCCTTGTTCTTGATAATGGAAGTCAGAGAGTTGGCGTGAATCCCGAAATCAGCAGCAATGTCTTTTCTTTTAACTCCTTTCTCGACACATCGAAAGAGTTTTACTTTCTCACTCAATAATAATGTTGTATACTTAATCTTCTTCGTACTCTCGGAATTTTTAGAGTTTAAGACCTATCAACATTCAACTAAATATGAGTTCATCGCAGTTGTTACTTACTCACTGCTGTACTTCAAATTATAGAGGTTAAACTTCACGGCGGGGCATACGATTTTCTTCGAATTATCGATAAATTCGAATTATCGAACTTCGAATTATAGAGAAATATTAACATGGGAAACATCAGGTTTCAGCCGGAGTCAAAAAAAAGTTCGAATTATCGAAAATTCGGCATGAGCCAACAGTTCTAGGAAGGCGGAGAACGGGGTGACTGAAAGCGAGAGTTTGGTGTACTAAAATTTTGTTTCTCGATAACTTGACGTTGGGACAGAACCCCCTCCCTCCTCCGTAGAGTGTCATATAATATGTGGACGCTCACATATGGATTTTTTGCAATTTGTTTGTATTTTTCTTATTGAAACACATTTTTGTCTATTGCTTAAATAATTAACTGTATATTGTTTGTGAAAATCAAAACTCATTCAATTTATACCATTCATTTTATGTTGTCTTTCTCTCCGTGCTTTAAATTATATCAGGTTTTTTATTTCTTTTAGTTACGGATTACGAAGCAGTGATTTTACTTGCCGGAACTATTTAAAGTAAAACAATGACAAAATTGACTGAATGTTTCTACGACTTGGAAAAGGTTCACTTGAAACTACAGGTAACCTCGCGTGCACACGATTGACCGTTTATCAACTTCAAGACAGAATAATCTCGCCGCACACTTATATACCTACGTTTATTTCAAACCCCAGAATGCATTATGGCACTTGTTTTCACCCAAATGTCACAAATTAATCTGTTGATATAATTTTAAATCCGAAGATCATTCAAAGCCAAAAAATACAGGAAACAAATGGGATCATTTTAAATATTATTTCGCTGTGAACGTTACCCTTAAAATAAATTGATCAGAAACACTGAGGTTGTGTTTAATTATCGTGATTATGGGACGTGTATAATTCGTGCTTGACGGAAGTGGTAATTGTAAAGTCTTCCCCATGAACCTTCCTTTATGTGATACTGACCTTGCGAGAAAACAAAGCGCATAAGAATGAAGCCAGAGGTACGCTTTTGCAAACAGCAATTAAATCATAAATATTATTTTATGCACAAAATGTCAGCAACATTCTTTTCAATATGTACTTATGTCAACACTATGGAAAGGGAAGGGATCTCTTTGAATGTATTTTACTCAAGCATACCAATCTTCATTGATCTTCATGATATAAATCAAACTTTAGATGAAGTTCTATTTAGATGTAAATTAAGGTATTTTAGATATTCAACGTCCATTTAAGAACTCTATGAGAAATAAATCAGACGAACGTAAAATCCTGGCAACTTAGAGTCGTGGACAAAAAATTGGCATCAAATCAAGTTATGACATTAATACCTGGCTATTGTCTAATACTCTTTGCCTATGATGTCGTTTAATATTAATGGCTTCACATTTAATTTTGAATTGGATTAGATACCGGTCATTGTAATAGTGAAAGTGACAAACGTTGAATTCTAGTAGCTTTATTTTGAATTCACACCAAAGCTCTGATAAATTCTTGTCACCAAAAGGCCATAGGCATTGTTTTGTCACCGCAAATATAAGCATAAATAATGATTCTATACAAATAGGGTATGGAAGCGATTACTAAAAGGTAAAGGCTACTCTAAGCGAGAACTAATAGTCTTAGCATAAATCTGTTTTGCGGGTGTAAAACGCTCTGATGCTCAGCCACCCAATAAATAACATGATAATATCGCAATGCGGACGTGCACAACTTGGCGTGTAACGACTGATGGCTTCGTTATCGATATTCTCTTAGGCTTCATCGTTAGCCATCGTTAGCCATCGTTAGCCAGAGGCAGCCACCTTCAGACAATGCCTTCACTACTTTCTTGTAGATTCGTGTGACTAGTCTAAGCTAATCTTTACCAAACACTATGCGACTTGCGTACATTGATCTTGGCAATTCGTTAAGATAAAGTTACAGTTTGGATTATAGTATTAGTTATTGACTGCAAAACATGAAGGATACAATATGTTGAATATACATATATGTTATCTATATTTTATTAAATGAAAGTACTATCTACCTGTCTACATAACATCTGTTTTAGAAAATTGACACTTGAAACTTTCTAAGTTAATTTTAGGCTTTAAAAAAATGGTATGTGAGCTGACTTAAAATTAAAGAGAGAGCTAACGTGGGAAGATAAATGGCACTTAACGTTCGGTATGATTCGATAAAGTAATAAATTTTACAACAGACTAGTATCCTCCCTTTTTCATTCAGCAGCTATCGACTGTGCGCAGAATATAATGGTGAAGTAGTTCAAGTATCTTTAATTTTTGCTTCTAATATTCTATAATTTTATATTATCAAGGATTTATCTGAGCTTTCATAATTTCAGTATGCTCGAATGTTTGAACTAGTCAGCGGAATGGAACAACTCTTTAGGTTACGTAGCTCAAGGTTTCGGTATTTTATTCGAACCGCCAACCAAAGATTATAAGTAAAAAAACCATTGCTGAATATATTTTGTTCCAATCAAAAAATCTTTTTTTTTTGGGTCTAATTTGACTGAATCATACACGAGAGTCCTTGTACCACCGACTTTACCTTGAAGTTCACCCAAGTATACAAAAACAAACGGTATTCCTAATGCATCTTACTCTTTCCTTTTGTACAATCCCGTGGGCTTCGCTCGCGTAGACGGAATAAAATTGTCGCAGAGAATACGCTCACGCGCCTTGGTGCATAAATTTTAATAAGGGCTACTCGGTTATTTACATCCTATTGTAGCTTGCTCACAATACGTTTTCGACTAATGTCATCCATCAGTAATTTTATCCATCGAAATAATGCATTTTTCTGAAATAGTTGATAGACAAATTGATTTCGCGAATATTTGTTGGTTTACAAAATGTCTCAGAAAATTAATTTTCAACAGTGCAGCTTAAAATTGCAAATGGATTTCAATTTTACTGGAGTCTGCCCTTGAGAGTACTTGGTCAATATTGGGATGGATATGGCAATCACAATAGAAAGTACATTTGATTATCCCGCATGAGGAATAATTCTTATGGACGTGCTTCTTAGCTTTACGTACTTCTATTTTAAATCAGACAAAAGCTAAACGCCTGCACGATTCCCACAGAACCTACCTCATTAATTCGAGTCGAGCCTGCGTTCCGGCAGATGTTGACTTTATTCTGAAATTTTAACAACACTACTTAGCATCTTCATCAGTATGCATCCAGTTTCCTGCATTTAGGAATTATAATGATTAAAATTCTGATCATGATTTTGCCACACGGGGTTTCTAGGTATTACGGGAACCGAGTTTTCCTCGAGAAAGCGTTAACTTTTACTTATCTAAGACAGTTGTATTTGTATATGAATTTTGAACCAATGTCAGATAAACAAGAACAATGCTATTCAAAAAATTAAGCCTTTGTTTTCGTGTTAGTTATACAATTCGTTTATAATTATATATTCTTCTGACGAAAGAAACAGTTTTTGTTGAACAAAAGCTTTAACAATTGCTGAATCAACAAAAGCCATTATTAATAGGATAGCTAAGTTGATATATCTTCCCTCCTCATAACCTTTTGTATAATCACCCCTGTGGGAATTTTCTCGCAATTACAAACAGAACTCGAGCTTTCAATACTTGTGTTCACTCTTTGACGCAAATAACCTAACTAAGTGCATGTTAAGCGACGATCAAGAAAAGTAGAGACGAAGATAAGTGACAAAATAAATAATGGCCGTTCTTTTCTCTCTCAAATGTCTCTAAAGATCAGTTCCACACTTAAATGCATACCAAGATCGAGAAAGCAAGTACTTTGTTTCTGGTATTCTGGTACCGGAAACACCGTCTACACAGCAAAGTATCGTTTTACTTTTCATCATGCAATAGTATTGCAAAATAAATACGAAATGTACAACCGGTTGTTGACTCAAAAGGGATGGAAGGTGTTACTACCAGCATCGTAAAATGTAATGGGCGTGTTCTCAATTAACGGCTCCTAATCGCATGTTAGCATCTCTCTAATGAATATTAATATATTGCCGACATTTAGAATGGGTCAGTTTGCAGTTCGCAAGTTTGCCTTGCACCTTCATTGTAATGATTTATGGCGATTTTTATGGGTTGCCCTATGCTAATTAATACTCGTAATTAAGAAAGTCATATTTTAAATTTGAGAGACTTTAATGTTCCTTAAATTTCGCGGAACATCAATTCCCAGTATTAATAACGAAATTTAAAAAATAATCGCTCGGGGTTACTGCGATTCGATAGCACCCTTCTCTTGAAAAAAGAAATCGAAACTGTAACATAAGGAAAAATATTATCTCAATCATGTCGAAGGTCTTGATCTTTCTAAGGTGTAAAATGTTTAAAAAAATTCAATTTACTTTTCAAGGAAAATTTTTAATAGATATCTTGTTCAGTTACCCGGTTATTGTAACAAATATCCAGTAGAAATGATATTATCCTGACTATCTTAGATTAAAGATAGTCAATTAAAGTTGCTAATCAAGGCACAAATAGTTAACATGTGCATGGCTGTAAAGGAACCTTCATTCTAATGTTATATTTGTAATTAATTATACGATTCGACTAGATTTATCGAGATACAAATCGAATATTCTGTAAGATTACCATTCAAGGTATTGTACAAAAAGGAGGAAAAAGTTAAAATTTGTTCACAATTGTAATCAATGATTCATCTTTACAAAGTGATAAGATGAAAAATCAAGACGATAAGTTATAATGTTTATATAATATTTTGCATGTACATACTGAAAATGAAATTTATAATTATATTTCTGTTTTATCCACTTATCTTTCTTGTTTCTTTTAGATTTTACGAGCAAATTCTTATTTTATTCCTTTTCATTAAAAAAAGAACATAACAGAAGAGTTCCAAGATCTTGTAGGAAATGAGTAATTCCACCTTCGTCAATTTTCTTAATTCCAGTTGATTTACGATCGAGACCTCCACTTAATGGTAGATACAAGACGTATTTATAGGTTCAACTGTAGTTAGCCACAGACAACAAACAAAAAAATTTTCACTCGTTTGTTTACCCAAAAGAACTTTCTAAGGAGTGTCGGGTACATATAAGTACGTGACATGTTCATTGTTCAGGCGTGAATAAGAGGTGATGTCATACCAAAGTTGTTGCACCTTTTCTCATTGATGGTCAGCACTCCTGTAAGGAACTTCAGAATGATCTCTCATGGTATCGCTATTGGCACGAACATAAGTTACATCTTTTACCTCATTATTGTTTTGCTTCGCGAGCCAAACCTATTTTATTACACTCAGATGCAAAAAGAAAAGAAAAAGAAGAAAAAAATTTAAAGAAGATAATAACTATGGTCTATGTTAAATCATGCAAGTATATATTGATAGTATCATTTAATTACCTATGTTCTAACTTTACCAATTGTGTGAATACTATTTTATGATTCTGTAGCTAGAATTTTATATAACGGAGGGGTGAAATATTGAATCATGTTCATTTTCAGCCATTTCGATGGTATTCTTTTCTGTAGCACAATAAATTTTTAGGGTAATGATGAATTTTCCGAATTCGTCGTTCATGGAAACCAGTCACCGATCTCGTGTCACTGATCTCTGTCGATAATAATAGCAACGTCTGTTTCGTACGACCTGTGCATTCTTACACTCAGATCAGCGACCCTGCAATCTTGAAGGACCACCCATGGTTTGGAGGTTATGGAATGAAACTCCAAATAAAATAATTACCCAAGAGAGTCTGCATCCGATCCATTATGTTACATTTTCTTAAGGCAGGCTGTACCAATTTATTTTAACTATAGCAGCAGACTGTAGAAAAGATTCAAACCCTGATTAAAACAAAATTAATTGGACCTGTAACAAAAATAACATTTTCTTTTAATATTTTACCGAATAAAATGGTATCTTATTTAATGTAGATTAGTTCCAAATAATCCACAAGGAAAGTGCTCGTTCGTTCTTCAAGACAATCATAAAACTTATGAATTCAAAAAATATCCTAGACATTTTTTTATATTTCCGACACACTTTGTTGATATTTTATTCATGAATGGCGAGGTAGATGCCCCCTAACTGTGGCCAATCGGCATATAGTATCGATGACTCGAATGAACGTGTTAGCATACGTTTCACGACCGAGACAGTTGGTCGTAATCGGCGACCATGACCAACGGAGAATGAATCATCGAAAGTATAAAGGTATCTTCAATAACCAGAGGCATTCACACTTGTATCACTTTCTTATGCCTAATCTGATTGATTTCCCAATTCTAATATTTTAACATTCTCAAATGTATAATTCTAACCAAACATTGCCCGGTGGGAGTATCTATTAATATAAATTGCCTTATTTAATATCTCTTATTTATTAACTCTCATGCCAGGGGAAAAAACTTACGCAATCTGTAATACAAAGTTACGAGTAAAGGAGATTGAGGGAAAGTCAGTGACTTGTGAGGCTAAATGGTAACTGTAAAGGTATTTACGAGTCGAAATTCATGCTCATAAGGAATCAAGATGAAATTTATGTTATCTTTATGATTCCCATTGTTAAGAGAGATACGTCGATATATTTGAGCAACTGAAATTTTTTATTAGTCATAGTATCATGTTTGTACTTGGGAATTATTTATTTTCTCATTGTTGCAAAGATCGTGTTAGGATCATTCGAAGATACATCAAAGTTTGACGTGCATAATCATAAAACCTGTTTTGAACTGCAAAATGATTTCTATGATTTGGCCATAAAATATGTTAAAATAATCGCACACGAGTTTTCTGGCGAGTGACTTGGACCACCTGCAAAATGGAAGGTATTGCTTTCGAAATGGATTTTAAAGGTCATACTTACAATGGCAATAAGAGGGAGGTACAAAGAATATCCCAGCACGTACGTTTGAGTCACGATCGAAAGATGACAACGGACGAAACCGGGTACAAGTATTGATGTCGCCGTTGAAATGCGGTAACCCTTTGTTCAGCGGGTCTTTAAGCATCATGATAATTAAAGGTCTCTCAACTACAGCGTTCAGTTTAGAGGATGAATTATGCCTTTCTTAAGTACTTTCAGAATTTTTAACGATGCTCTTTAACCCAACGCTAACATTTCAAGGGGAGGTTCAGGAACGATTGATTCTCTTTTTACGAGAGTTATTAAATATGAGACATGTCAAGTAAGTGCCTGCGTAATACATATATGCTGCAATGTTTTTCAAGTGTATCCACTCAATAAATCGAATTTGTCAAATCTCTGAAGGTTTTCTGAACATTATATTTATCCTGATTATCGTAACACCACTTACAAAAGTTTCCTCCTTCATATTATCTTTATATGTTGCCCTTCTATGAGTATTAAAATATAAGCCAGTTCCATCATCCATAAGAAGTAGAACACGTCTCGAGATGTTCAGCTGCATAGATCGCGTGTCTACTGTCAAACTCTAGATGCCGTAACCTTGTACTTCACGATGCATGCATATCAATCTAGGAACTTACAAGATCGTCAGACACCAATATAGTTTATCTGAGATATCTTATCATCAATAAAAAAATGGTAACTAGTCTCTTACATACATGATTAAATATCATTATAGAAATATTAGTTTTACTTAACCATTTGCTGTTAATCGTTACAAAAGAGCAAATATTCATCTCTTATAGCTTCAAAGGATATGTTTTAAATGCCTGGAGCAAAGCCAGACGACATGTAATTTGTCAACTTGAAGAAAAATGAGTCATTGAACAGGTTTGTTTTTTACCTACAACAATGTTTTGACTCGTGGTCATCTTGGATTTCGTCTGAGACAGATTGCACTTTAATTCTCATATAGACTTTCATCTCTAAAAATTTCTTTTGGAAGGAGGCCAATTTCTGCTGTTGAGGGCTTTATTTTTAGTTTTGACCTCGATAAAAATATTCCCAGTGCTTGCACTCACTCGCACGTCAGTTACCACAATTTCAATTGGTGTATACATCACAAGAAGGGTTACTTTCCTTCTATAACGTAAGAATTTTCTGTCGATTGATATGCGTAATTTTGGCTCTATCTTTAGACTGCAGGAAAAACCAATCAACACTTCTTTTTTTAATCTTCCGTTCATATAAGAAACACTCTAAGTCGGGCCAAAAAATTCCCCACGGGAATCTTGCATATTAGGCTAAGGGGCCGTTCCTCAACAACGTGACCAATTTAGGGCACCCCACCCCCACCCTCTCGCTTTTAACCGTAGTTTGCCCCCGTCATTCGAAAAGTAACGCAGGCCTAAATTCTCTCTATATAAGGGATATAGGGTGATTTTTCACGAAAATAGGAAAAAAATAGGGGAATAAATTTATTGATATAAAATGAATGTAAATACCATATTGAGTTCAATAATAAACTTTTTAGATTCCGAAGATTTCAAGTCAAAATATATTACATTTTTAACAAAATATTTCAATTTTCAACCAAAACATTTTTTTACCGACAGAGATAAATTTTCAACCAAGAGAAATAAGTTTTAAATCATAAAAGATCAATTTTCAATACAAAAGTACGAATTTTGAACAGAAGAGATGAATTTTTCCCAAGATAAATTAACTCTGTCAAAATTGTTTAATCTGCATTTTCAAATAAATGGTGCGTTTTCAAACAAGCAATTATTTTAATTTGAACAAGAAAAGATGAATTTTGAAGCTTCAAAGACGAATTTTTTAGAAGGCAGATGGATTTTCTACCCTAAAAGTTGAATTTTTAACAAAAAATGTTATTTGCAATCAACAGCGATGCATTTTTTACCATACAAGATGAATTTTATATCAAATTAAAAAAATATATATATTTTTTAACATAATAGTTGAATGCTCAACCAAATAGATAAATCTTCAAACATGGAAGATGAATATTAAACGAAATAGCTAAATTTTCAACTGAAATAGATATTTTTAATCCAAAAATTTAATTATCAAATTGACATGAAAAATAATTATTTTAGCCAGTTGAGTTAAACCAAATAAAGTTTGAACAAAGTAGTTCATCTTTCAATCTAGTAGTTAATTTTCAACCAAAAAAGATACATTTTTAACCAAATAGTTAAAGTTTCTACCAAAAGGATCATTTTCACCTAGAAAACTAATTTTCTATAAAAAAAAGTCAAAGTGCCAACAAATTACATCAGTTTCCAACAAAGTTGTTCAATTTTGAGGCCAAAACACAATATCTAAAAAAACAGTCGAATTATCTAAAAAAAGTAGAATTATCTGCAAAAAAGTAGAATTTTCACCAAAAAAAAAATAATTTTCCAACAAATTAAATTTTTTAACCAAATAATGCAATTTTCATGCAAAAAAATGAACACTTAACAGAAAAAGTTTATTTTTAGCCAAAGAATTAAATTTTCCATAAAACTATTGAGTCTTCACAACAAGTAGGCGAATTTTCTAAAATAAACAAATTAATTTTTGACCAAGCAGTTCAACTTTCAACCAAGTAGTTAAATGTTCATCCAAAGAAGATCAATTTTTAACCAAATAATTATTATAACAAAAAAGGCGAAAATTCAAAAGTTATATCTATTTTTAATAAAATTGTTAAGTTTTGAAGACGAAAATAAAAATTGTCTGCAAAAAAGGTTGACTTTTTAAAAAAAAAGTTAATTTTTTTACCAAACAACTAGATTTCCATAAAAAATAGTTCAATTTTCATGCAAAAACATGAGTTTTTAGCAGAAAAAGTTACTTTTGAACCACATAATTGAAGTTCTACCAAATTATTGACTTTTTCAGATAAAAAGATGAATTTTCTACAATAAAATTTAATAGTGTTTAGAATAAGATTAATCTTTTACCAAGAACAAAAAAATGTCAACAAAGCACATCAGTTGTCAACCCAATAATCTAATTGTCAACTAAAGAAGGTCAGTTTTCAATTAAAAATATTAATTTTTCAACGAAAAATGGCAGGATTGCATTTCTAGTAAAAAAATTAATTCTCAACAAACAAAAAAGAGTTAAATCCTCAACCCAAAAAAAATGAATTTTGAACAAATAATTAACTTTCAATTATTACATCAGTTTCCAACAAAGTTGTTCAATTTTGAGGCCAAAACACAATATCTAAAAAAACAGTCGAATTATCTTCTTAATTCTTTTTCATCTTTCAATGAAGTAGTTGAACAAAATAAATACTTTCGGCGAGAAAACTATAGGCTATAGGCTAACTATAGGCTATAGAAAACTATAGAAACGAGATGAATTCGCAACCAATAATATAACAGTACACTTTTAAACCAAAAATAATTGGATTTTCTGTATTTATTCTATTTTCGTCAGTTCAAATTAAGCGAAAAAACTAGAAGAAAAGAGGGAAAACAGAGGGAAATAAAGAAAGAGAGAAACCAGCAATATTAAGTAATTTTCAAACTTATTAACTGGTTAATGAACTGTACTGTTGCAGGGTCATCTTTCGCAAAATCCTTCAATTTTGTTATCATTTATCATCTGAAAATGTATTAAACGTTATCTACGTTTGTAACGGAACTCCCCCCCCCCCGTTATCAACTTTAGTTTTAACGCAGCTCCCTCCCTCTCGAATTGATATAGTTTATAGAGAATCCCTTATGTCATTTTATGTTATTTTATGTTTGATCGACGTAGTAATAAACAATGGAATTCATCACAGCTGGACGAGTGCCGAAAGCAGGTATAAATTAAAAAACCAAGTGTATACGTCCAAATTGCAAGCGTTTCTGAAGATATGAAAGTAACGTTTATGAGAATGTCTTCTCTTAACGCTTCCGTATAATAATTCTTGCCACGAATATGCTTCACGCTTTTCGAACTGGCTTCTATCGTCGCGCACATATGAAAGACACCGTGGGCGCGAACGATTCTTAGAAGTGGATATAAACCCATCAAGAGTGCCAATGCCGATCCTCGTTAGTTATGGTCACCATAGAATTCTCACTAGCTGATGGTAGCAGACAGCCTGGCAGCGAAGCAGTCCCTTCGGCGAATGCCAATCCTATATTTCGTATGTGGATCACACACGTAGAATTAACTTTTCTTGGTCATCCAATTATATTTGCAGCACACGCCTGTCGAAATGGATTCACAATAAAAAAAAAGTATCAATATAAGGTTACTTTTTGGTATTACAACAGTATAATAAAGAAGAAATTGTCAGCACAACTAGCGCGAGTATTTTTGAAAATTACTGCTGACTGAAACTTGATTACTCGTTCAAAAAAGGACCGAGAAACTTTTTTTTAGAAACTCCTTTTTTTTAACTATATACTTGAATTAAAGATGAGTTTTTAAATATTATCTTCTTTCAATTTCACTCTTTTCAACAATTGTCATATATTACCGGACGAGTTGAATTTAACGTACAAAATATAAGAAATTCTCGGGGTTCACCCTTCTCGCTACCGATGGCGGTGATCGCCGACTTGGAACTTTTTTGTCGTGTCTGGGGAATCCATTAAGATTTTTCAATTTTTATTGGCTTGAATTAAAGATGAGACTTTAAACACTGGGTTGTATAAATTTTAGACATTTACTACAATTTTCCTAGGTCATTCCACAAGTTGAAGTCGCGGTATAAAATTCGAAAAATTCTTGTATTTTTTTAAACTTCTCATTTGTTAAATTCTTTTCAAAATGTTATGAATATCTTTAATAGTGATCATTCGATTTGGAATTTTATAAGTTTCCAAACCGATTTTTGAAAGAATTCTTCGTATCTATCTAATCAAGTATGATATTCCATGTCTGATGTCTATTAAGGTAGTCTAAAACTTATTTTACAAGCTCATTATGAAAACCACAGCAATAATAAATGACCTTTAGAAAGAATATTTGAGCGACTGGAACTTTCTTCTATTAGTTGACGGGAATATAAATAAAGAGAGATTTTAAGAAAGTTGTGCAAGGATGCACGAAAAAGATGATAGGTCACACTCCTCTAAAAATATAGACCACAACATTATCTCAGTATACTACTTCTCTCTGAGAAATATATTATAATTCAGTCAGATCGATGGATCTAAAGCGACTAACTTTAACTTGATTTAAAGAAGCAAGTAGAAAATTTTAATCATATTAATGTAAACAAGTTTATCAGACATATGCAGCGCTACCACAGTCACTTAAGTAATTTTTAGTAACTTGATTCAAGTCAGTTTTTATTCAGTTTTTAAAGAAAAATGCTATTTTAGTCACAAGTATAATACAAACGAAAATTCGTAATTAAGTTGATCGAACAAAGATTGTTGATTAACAAAGATTAGTTTTTATGATAGTCATTATGACTCTTTTTGTTATGACAGGTATACACTCGAAGTTATAAACCGCTCGCCTCGGAGTAATAAGAATTCGACTTAAGAGATAAATTTATGTCTTCAAGACATGGCAACTTGTCTCCAAGACATAAATTGAAGTCTGGCTCCGTCTCAAAACTGAGACATGCTCCGGTTGAACTTTTCGACTTCAGCATGTCGTGATTGGGGGCAATTCAAGTCGAACTCAAGTCGAAGCATTTTTAGTCGGACAGGATTGGATACCTGCATTTTCCACTAGAATTCGACGAGTTTTTCTGATCCGGTGTTTAATACACAAAAGCATGATTTTTAATTTTTAAATGACGAAAACCCAATGATAGAGGGAATTTTATCGCCCTCCATAGGAAAGAGGAATATGAAGGCTTGTATTGTTTAATGTTCCTGGTGGGTGGGCTATGTGAACTGTCTATCCAGGATGTGATCTCTTTGTCCAGTTTTGCCTCAAGAAGAGCATCTCTTCCCTCGAGTTCATTGTCCCTAGGTGCACTCTATGACTATCTGATACACGAATATTTAATCTAAAGACGCCTTTGGATCCATCAATTTTAGCACAAGATTCTAATTGTATGTTAGAGATTCATCATATTAAATCACAAGAACTAGGAAACGTCTCTTGTATAAGATATTGGTTTTTCTTTTTGTTAAGAAACTAACACAATTTCACAAAAAATTCCAGATCGGCCAAATTGCGTATCAGAATGATTTGATTGTCAAGATCAATTACCTATCGTGAATTTCCTTGAGTACGAACTAGCGAGTGTGAGTTGTTATACAATATCTAAGCGATGACCGTCTACATGCACGTTAAAAGCTGAGCTTTCGAACAAATTTCCTACATTAAAAAAAAAATAAAAATCGTTAGGATTCGATGATTATTTGAACTACGCAAATTCAAAGAGAAACTTTCTGAATGAAAAAAATGTCCTGAGCCTTAGAGATTTATAACCCAGTATAGGAAAATTAGAATTTTTTCCCACCTTAAAATTCAAAATGTTCTAAAAAATCTTGCAGAAGTGGGGTCAAAACTATAGAATTTATCTCTTCGATTGAAAATTTATCTATTTGGTTGCAAATTCGTTTTTTTTTATTTATTTTTTTTTAATTACAATTTTAATGTTCCATTTATTTATGTCGTGTAGACAATTCCTAAAATTATCATCTTTTTTTTATTGAAAATTCAACTATTATATTTTTCATTTAGAGTTCTTCTTGTGCGGTTGAAAATTCAACTACATGGTTCAAGTTGAATTTCTTTCATTAAAATTCGTCTTTTTGGTTGATCATTCAACATTCTGACATAAAAGTTAATTTCTGTAACTGAAACTATTCTAGTTTTGATTGAAAAGCTATATTTTCTTGTTAAAAATTTTACCATTTTGATGAAAATAAGTCTTTTCTGGTTGAAAAGTAATATTCTTGGTTAAGAGTTCATATTTTTCAATAAAAATTAAACGAATTCGATGGAACTTGAACTCCTTTGATAAACGTTTTTCTTTGTGTGTTGAAAAATAATATATAATAATAATTTTTTTCACTGAAAATTTAACTAATCTTGTTGAATGTTCGTTATTATAGTGGCAAATTAATCTCCTTCGTTTAAAATTTAATTTAATATTTCATTTTTGGTTGAAAATTGATCTTCTTTAATTGAAACTTCAACGGTTTGGTTGAAAATTGATTTTTTTATTAGTTGAAAATTCAGCGTTTTCAAAAATGTTTTAGGAAGCTGTAAATCTTACAAAAGTGGGAGTCGTAACTAATTAAATCTAAAAATACACTTTGAGAAAGAAAAAAATTAAAATATAGAGCCATGGAGGCTTATAGCAGCCTATAGAAAAATTAGAATTTTTCTTCCATCCTAAATTCAAAAATTTCTAAAATAGAAATATTATATCAGTCAAGAATAACCTGCAACTTTATATAAAATGTATACCAACTGCTACCAGAAAGATATGAATGAAATTGGGTAAAAATTTATTTTGGATTTTGGTTGATAATAAGCATAATGAGGAACGATTTAATAGACCGTGGTTTCCAGTGTTATGTTTTACTCAAGCTCATCTCGAAAGCAATGGCTGATGGCGTCATCACCGCAGAATGAAATAAACCGACTCCGTTTACTTCAGATTTATTGGCGATCATAAAAGTCACGCATTCCCTCAGATGCATTTTTCAAAATAGCCTTTGAATGAAATAAAAACGTTAATCCTCGAGAAAAAGTAGCCGGGACCGAAGACGTGAATTCATCGGAATTTCCAATTTTGTGTTATTAATTTTGTATTATGCAGATCTGCAAACCCTCATCTAACTTGATATTTTCTTCAATTTTCTTATTAGCAATATTAGATATTATTCCAACTTTAAATAGTTAAATTAATCAAGCATGCTTTGACTGACAAATCAGTAATTTCTACTGGCAACGGAGTCGGTTTAACAAAAGAATCAGTCAAAATTGGTAACTAAATCAAATAGTTACTTTAAATTACTGATCAAAATCAAACTAACACATTGAAAGTTACGCATTATAGATAATCAAAATGACTGATTTAATTAATGAAAGCCACTGTTCATATAATTTAAAATGACCTATGTAATTAGTGAAAACGAAATAACTGATTTTATTACTAAAAGTTACAGTGTAAATAATTTTGTTTTTATTGGTAGAAAATTCAACTGCAGTGAAACCCTTGAGTAGCCTTCCCTTCTATAGCCCTTCCGAGAATTGACGCCGCGCCGTAGCTAGATGTAACAGGAGTTTCGCGGGGTGCGCTAGATCTGCTGTTGTCATTGAGACGAGAACTCAGGCGTGAACAAACAAAAGCGGAGCAGGCTATAATGAGTTAGTTCCCACCCACCGTCCGCCTCAAAATCAGCGCTATAGAAGAGTTTCATTGTATTTGGTTGATTGTTGAACTACTTTGTTGAAAATTCTTTTTGGTAAAATTCAACTATTTCTTATTTAAAATAAAAACATTTTTCTGTTGAAATAGACTTTTTATTGGGATTAAATCTTTTTTAGCTGAAAAAAACTATTTTGATAACAGTTAGTTTCTTTGATTGAAACTTGATTTTGTCAATTAAAAATGTAACTATTTCACTTCTTTTAATTGTCTCTTTGTTGTTCGAAATTTAACAGATTGGAGAATTCAAAATGACTGATTTCATCAATGAGTGAAACTGACTGATCTGAAAAATCACATTTGACTGATTTCTCAGTCGTCAAATTCTTATTACTTGAATCCGTTAAAATTTTCTTCGAATCAGTCACGTTTTTCTGATTCAAATTGATATTGTAAATTATGAAGATTCGTTGATTTTTGGGTGGTCTTGTTGCAGTATTCGAACGGACGCTATTTAATAACAGGAGATACCTTGGATGAGCACTAATACTCTTTAATGCTCCCGAGCCGACCGCGACCATTCCAGCCGAGAGGCAGTTAAGGGCGCGTAAAGTTTTTTTTACCCTTTGCTGTGCTATACGTGCTTCTAGAACCTCGGGCTATTCGTTCTCCTGACTAATTTGTAACTACTCTTTTGAATTGAAAAACTTTCTCCATATTGAGACCAGCATACAATGTAGATTCTTTTCCTGCATGTATAAACGCATTCTCATAAAATGAATCAGTGGAATATTACACATTTTTAGTAAAATCTCACTGGCTGAAACAGCCAGAGTTGTGTCATTAACAGTCAGTAGGATTTTACTGGCTCACTCGTGGAATTTTATCACTGTTTAAATCAGTGTGGTTCACTGGTTTCTTAGTACAAGTAGTCATCTGGTTGTACGCCTTTTGGTCCGTACGCGAAGCGTGCGTACCACATGACTAGAGGTTTAGAGCTTGGCTGCGCGGAGTGCTGTACAGGAACAAAAGGGACCTTGACCATGACCATCAAGGTCATATCAAGGTCACTCTTCGTTTTTTGACTTAAACGACTCTGTTTGACATCGGAAATCGAAAGAAGGGACAATTTTGCATTAAAAAGTGTAGTCAGGTCACAGGTAAGGTTTGACCTTGATGTACATGGTCAAAGTCACTCGATGGTCACTATTTAATGTACGTTGTTTGAGTAAGTAAGTAGGGCAAGAGGATGATTTTCACAAGATAGCTTGCGAAAAAATGTTCAGACCATATTGAAGTTTGAATGACCTTGATACGTCCATCAAGGCCACACCTTACCTATGATCTGACTACACTTTTTAAAGTGAAATTTTCCGCTATTTCGATTGCCAATGTCAAAAATGGGCCATTCAATTTTAAAAAACAACAAAGGTGGCCTTCAAATACCCATGAACGTCATGGTCAAGGTCAAAACTAAGGTCACCACTGGATTCCTCGTTGAAAGTTACTTCAAGAATGAGATCAACCTTCTTCAAAACAATTGTACCTAAGGATTTATTTGGCTGTCCCGGGACTTTTTGGACACCCTGTATTATTGGTTTAATGTATTATTTGACGTAATTGGTATATTCAGTAATGCTATTGTAGTTAAGTCACTTACTGGTTCACCCAGTCAAAGTGGAAAAATCACTGGTTCATCAGTATTATTTCAGAATATTGATTCAACCAATGACAATTGGTCACTGATAATCAGTGGGATGTTACTTGTTCACTCAGTGGTACTCCGTTACTGTTTTAATCAGTGAGAGTCACTAGTTTCTTAATACCAGTAGTCATCTAGTGTCGTACTCGTTGTCGTCCGTCAACGTCACGCGCCTACCACATGACTGGAGGTTCACGTCAGCGCTACATCACTGGTTGATTCTATTATTTGACGTCACTGGAATATTTAGTTACTCTCTTTTAGTAATAATTCAAAATATTGATTCAACCAGTAACAATTATTTCACTAGTTTAGTTTAAGAAGGCATATTTCTTGTCAAGAAAACTACTAGTAGATTAGGGGCCGTCTATCTACAAGAACGGGAACAGAGGGGGGGTGGCAGTGAAATGAAAGTTACGAACTTAGAAAACGTTTAATATTTTCCTCGTGAAAAACTGCAAAAAGTTTGTGAATTTCACGGAAGATTTATAATTTTAAATATCACATAAAACTGTTTAAGTATTTTTTTTGTTCAGATTCCACAGAAAAAAAAACATATTGAAAGAAACTTCCCCTTTTTCGCTTGAAAGCTAGCTGCATTAATCGAACCCAATAAAATAAGCCCCCTATTTTCTATTAAAAGCTATTTTTTGTATCGAAAACATCTCGTTTAATTAAAAATTCTAGTATTTGGTCACTGACAATTTTATTTAGTCAAAGATACATCTATTTTGTTAAAAAGTCATCTATTTCGTTAAAAAACTTGACGTATTGTTTAAGAGTTAAACTACTTTGTTGGAAATTCATTTTTTTCGTCTAAGATTCGCCTCTTCGGTTGAAACTCTCACTATTCCGTTAAATTTTTTTTTTATTTTTGGATGAAAATAATTTTTTAGTTAAGGATTGAAATATTACTTTGACTATTTAGTTGAAATTTGATCTTTTTTAGTTGAAAATACAATTCCTTGACAGAAAATTAGTCATTTAGGTAGAAAAATAATCTTTTTCTTGAAAATTTGCCCTATAAAAGATACAAATTCAACATTTTCGAAAAAATATATGTATTCCGTTAAACATTCGCGTTCTGGAAAATTAACCTTTTTTCTGAAAATTCATTTTAAAATGTCAGCTGCTTAGCTACAAATTCAACTATTTCGTAATGTCATATTTTTAGTCGGCTATTTATTTTGAAATTTAAATATTTGGTAGAAAATTAACTTTTTCGTTCAAAAATCATATTGTTAGGTTGATAATTCAAGTATTCTGCAGATAATTCGTATATTTTGTTGAGCATTCGTCTTTTAGTAGAAAAGTAATCCTCTTGGCTGAAAATTCATCTTCGTGGATCCAAATTTTGTGAGAAATTCATTTTTCTTTTTTTGTTGAAATATGAACTATTCGGTTAAAACTTTATTTTTTTGGTTCCAAATTAATTTTTTATCTAAAAAGGGTATTATTCCATTTTTTGTTAAAAATGAATCCTCCATAAACTAAAAACTGCACTATTTACCAGAAAATTCATGTATTTTCTCGAATATTCGTCTTTTCGTAGAAAATTAATCTTCTTGGTTAAAAACTCATCAGTATGGTTAAAAATTCAACTATTTTGTTAAAGGCATCTTTTCTGGTCCAAAAATAAACTGTTTTTGTAGAGAATAAAACTATTGGGTTAAGAAATATTCATTCGAAAATTTCAATATTTTCTAGAAAATTAACTATTTAACAGAAAATTAATTATTTGATTAAAAAGTCATATTGGCAGGTTGAAAATTAAACTATTTTGTAGACAATTCGTATTTTTGGATTAAAAATTGGACAATTTTGATGAAAATTAATGTATTTGGCCGAAAATTCGTCTTTTGTAGTAGAAAATATTTTTCA
Organism: Belonocnema kinseyi; assembly: GCF_010883055.1. Lineage (NCBI taxonomy): Eukaryota > Metazoa > Arthropoda > Insecta > Hymenoptera > Cynipidae > Belonocnema > Belonocnema kinseyi. Next base: position 66,662,340 of record NC_046666.1, on the reverse strand, counting down.
GTTCAAAATTCTACTATTTTGTTGTAAATGCAGTACATTCGTTAAAAATCACCCGTGGCGGTGAAATCTGTTACTTTTATATTTTAATTACATATTCTTGATTCATTACCGAAGCTTGTAGTTCATACGTTCATGTAGAGATATTCGCATGGCGATTTGTTGTAAATGCAGTACATTCGTTAAAAATCACCCGTGGCGGTGAAATCTGTTACTTTTATATTTTAATTACATATTCTTGATTCATTACCGAAGCTTGTAGTTCATACGTTCATGTAGAGATATTCGCTTTGCGATATTAGTCTAAATAATTGTTAATAAGGAAACCAATTGAAACAATATATACCTAATTTTCAAATTTCTTTCATTTAATGGGGCGTACCAGTCACTTAGAATAAAACTATAACTTCCTAATGCAACTTCCAAAAGTTAGGTTAGTCATGCCCGTCGACATTTAAACTAAAGCCGGGATGTATAGAAAAAGTCATGACCGTCTACATATACAATAAGGTATTTTTGCTCCAATCACTAGCTCACTTCACTTCGTTGACTACTGAGGGGATAACAATTGACCAAATGCATGAGAATCGGTTAATTTTTGCTCTATTTTTCTAATATCTACGTAGAAAGTAATTTTTCTGTATAAGTGCAATTGAAAAATAGTTTTTATTTTTCAGGGACTATTTAATGCAATAATAAAATCATAATAATTTTCATTCATGCGTGCGTTAGGGCTGAGCGCTGGTTGTCTACCCTTTGAAGCGCGATTCAAAATTACATTGAAAAACAATTCTTGTAATTTAAATAAATAATTATAAAAATATACACAAAAATGAATACACATTGTGTAACTTTCGATTTCAGACAAGAAAAAAATTTATAACACATATATTTGATGAATAACAGTTTATTTTCATTGAATTTGAAAGACTGACTAATATTTCTCAAAATATTTGTTAATAGACACATTTTTTTAACTACCATATGATATTTCAGCAGCTTGATATATAGAAGCTAATTGCAGAATATAATAGTGATAATATTTTAATAATTCTAAAACCAAATTTCAGATTGTTCTTTTCGATTGAGACGTGACAAGACGACGTTTGAAGTAAAAAAAAAAGAAAGCATAACTACAATGCAGTCGTGATAATTTATGTATTTATAGGTTATATAATTATATGAATTCCCAGAAAATACATAAAAAATATTAAAAACTTATAAATGATTATTTTCAACCACTTTTCCAAGAAATTTCTTTTCAAATTAAATGTTTTTTAAAATATAATTTGGTCTTTGGAATTCACTGAAAATAAACTGTTATTAATATAATATATGTGTTGTATTTTTTTTGACTGAAATCAAAGTTACACAATTTGTATATATATCCTTGTGGATATTTTAATAATTATTTACTTAAGTTAAAAGAATTGTTTTTTAATGTAATTTTGAATCGCGCGCCAAGTGCGGCCAATGAGCGGTCAGCCCTAACGCAAACGCAGTAGCTCAGGGTGCTCAGGGTCCCCTCAAAAATCTACGAAGTGAAGTAAGCTATTTATTGAAGTGACAAAACCTAATAGGCTTTTATCTTATCAGTTTGATTATTCCCGCCGCTATATTTGAAACATTGCAATGTTTCACGAAACTCCCAATGTTTCATGAAACCTTTCATCAGGCTAAAGTTTCATGCACATTTACATCCCTACTCATCGCGAAAAACAAATTTCTGTTTTTATTATACAATTGTATTTACCTTATCTTTCATGTATGACACTTGCCACTGCAAGATTAGATATCTAAGATACCTTTAAACTTCCGCAGAAAATCTAGTGGAAATTTGTTCAAACGACCAGGCATCAATTTCGATGCAGACGGACACGAATTAGTTTGTACATCCCGGCTTTGGTGGTTTGAATGTCATATAGTAGGTTTTGACTAACCTAACATTTGGATATTACATCACGCCAAGTACTATTTTTATTCCAAGACTATTTAGTCGCTTGGAAATGTGAGGAAATAAAAAGGTAGGTAATTATTATTATAACTGACCTGCTTATTAACATCTGTTTCACTCAAATAACGACCGACAAAATGATCTTGACAGGTGACTTACAGTTTGTAGACGACACTTCACGTTGCACGGGATGAGAAAAAACAGTGTCTAAATGATGCTTTTCCCCTAGATTCTCCGAATGAACCTGCATGGCTCAAATTTGTTGCAACTCTATTGAACACCGATTTCGGTGTACATTGGAGGATCGGCGATTTTCTGTGAATATATAAAGTATTTAGTCCAGTGGCTTAAACTGTCATAGTAAGAGTAACAATTAATAAAGATACCGGGGTCATCGATCCTGATATTGATATTATGTAAGTTGTTGATTCAATTACTGTAATAGTACTCGAAGATTTCGCCATTCTAGTGTTGCCGGCTTATATATATTAATGATGGACAGTATATACTAAGTGAGAAACTGATATGGAAATTCGTCGTAATTATTATAAATAGCACTTACGCTACTTGTTCTGGCCCGATTTAGAATGAATTATTATTTTTCGGCCTCTGATAGTTTACAGCTGACAGAGATCACGCAAAGTGTATGAAGTACATAGTTTATTTACCAGATATTTCTCATTCAACATATTCTTTTCTGATCAACCCAATGAAGCAAATAAATCCTGAATCGATTATAACATAAAAGCACTTTTATTAAACTGATTGTACCTAACTATTCCTCTCACAGTCATTTTTTAACTGGATTTTTAGTTACCGGATACGGACTCCAAAAATCCCAGTAAGTCGGTGTTTTAACATAACCTCAAAAAACCTCATAACACTTTTCCGAGTCCGGGGGTCAGACCATATTCAATATATGTTTTTGGGGTCGCTGAATCCTAATCCGTAGTCTAAAAACTCCAGCACATCAGGGTTTTGAATTTAAAAGAAACTCATAAAACTTATTCATCCAAATTATGTGTGTCTACATACAGGGCACCTCCTCGCGGTGACGACGGGCAACGAAGTAAGCCTGTGATCCGATTAAGTCCCTTGATTACGGTCACTCCATAAACCTAGTTTTCTCTAATATACGGCTAAAGTTAAGACATTTAAGCGTTAAATAGCTTAGATTATAAGGTTGTTTGAAGGCTATGTCGAAACCCTCACATGCTAGGGTTTTTTTGGACCTCGGATTCGGATTCTCCTTCTCCAAAAACATATAATAAACAGGTCTGACCGCCGGACTCGAAAAAAACGTGTATGAGATTTTTTGAGCTTATGTCATAACCCTGACGTGCTGGCGCTTTTTGGACTTCGGATTCGGATTCTGCGATCCTAAAAACATACAATAAACATGTTCTGACCCCTGAACTCGAAAAAAAATGTTAATGAGGTTTTTTGACTTTATGCCAGAACCCTGACGTGCTGGGGTTTGCTGGATCTTGGATTCAGGTTCAGCGACCCTAAAGACATATAGTTCACATGGTCTGACCTCCAGACCCAGAAAATTTTTTGTTGTGTGGCTGTGTTATCAACTCGAAAATATGAATTTTCAAATAAAAGTTCAGTTTAATTTTCTGTTAAAAAGATCAATTTTCAATCGAAAAAAAACGATTTTTCAATAAAATAGTTGAATCAACCAATCGTCACATTTTTAACAAAAAAAAGATAAATTTTCAACAAAAAATGTAATATTTGATATTTAAACTAAAAAATATTTCACTTATAAATAAAATATACTTGAATTCAACCAAAAAAAGATGAATTTTCAACAAAATATTTGAGTCCTCAATCCAAACAGATTAATTTTAAACCAATTAGTTACGTTTCTAACCGTAGAGGATGAATTTTCACCCAAAAAGATTTTTTTTAAACAAAAAGATGTATTTTAAATAAATACGAGAATTTTTAAGGATAAAAGAACAAAACTAATTTTAAACTAACAGGTTAATTTTCTACCGACCAAGATTTTTTTTTTTTTTTTTTTTTAAAACAAGATTTAGAAAAAAAATCTTCAGCTAAATAATAGTATTTTTAAATAAAAGAGATGAAATCTGAACAAAAAGCATAATAGTAGACGGTTAAATTAAAAAATTTTATCATTCAGCGAAAAGTAGCTGGATTTACTCAATGGTTTTTATTAATTGACTTTCTAATTGGCGAAAAAATCGGGAAAAAGGCCCCTTTGTGAAGAAATCGATCTTATTTTCCGATAAAGTAATGAGTATTATTTTACAGTTTATCAGAAATCATAGATTAAAATTAGGGTCGTTGAAAAAAACGTATTTGGTTTTAACGCTTAACTTAAAACATATAAATGAATAATCATTTTGACTATAAGAAAAAGATTTTTGTTTAAGTCTCTATGTGTTTATTTATTCTAAAATCTATAGATTTTTAAATGTGAAGATATAGTCACTGCTTGGTAGAAATGCGGCAACAAGAAATCAATATTTAAAGTATTAAAAATTTACTTTTCTATTTTTGTAGACATGAAGTATTTAAATCACATTTTTTTCACAAATGTAAAGAATAGATCATTAATTATTGAAAAATGCAATTATTTTAATTTATGCATGAACCCTATTAGAATTTGCTAGGTTAAATTATGTGATTTATGTGTAGAATTATTGATATTGTATATGTGTTTTGGAATTAATCTGATGCTTCTCTTGGTGATTGTAACGATTAGCGCTCGAACGTCTCACGAAACGAGCAATTCATCACTTCAAGAGTAATTGGCTATATTGTCAGCATGATGCAAACTACAGGTTAATTCGTTTGCGCTTGCTTTCATCTGCTTATTCATAAATTTACTCGAAAGTAACCAAATGCAATAATTGAGCAAAGTTATTTAACTACCTAAGCTATGTTTCACCGGAAACGACTTAAAACATTAAAGAAAAAAATATTTCAAAAAAAAATATTTATCTTTGATAGAAAATTGAAAAGAAATCTCCTACCATTCGTGGATAGACCGATGACACAGAAAACATTTCATCGTAAACTGTTGCAATAAATGTAGTAAACATCAGAAAGAATTACATTCTTTCGTTAAATTCTAAAATTCAAATCATGATACTCGTTCCTGCGTTTTTGTGAGCGATTGAATTCAGGTCAGTAGATTCCCACATAATTCTTGTCACTTTTACCGTATTTATTGTAACGGTTACTGAACAAATTTTCTCCGTATACTCCTCCTCTGTATTAAATCTGATATGAATTTAAAATTTAAAAAAAGTGAAATTCCGGATGTATTTAGATTTTTCAAATGTCCCAATGCTGCCTTATTGTGAAAAACCTTTGACAATGAGATAAAAGAGGATTTTCCGGATAGTTTTGATTCCTAAGCCGCTTATTTTCTAGTCGCTTGAATTTTACAAATTTTATAAACGTGTAATTCCCTCCTTAGGGTATGGAGTATATTCGGAATCGGATTAAAAAAAAAAAGAATCTAGCCGGGACGAACGACGCCGTTTATAAAAGGAATCTGTATACCTTCCCGTAAATCACCTCCGTTATCTTCGGTGTAAACGTTTGAGCTCCGGTAGGTAGGTACCGGTGTTGTAAAACTGTCTCGTTTTCACGCCTGGAAAACCGTAAATAAACGGAAGCACGCGCGAAGCTAATATCGCGAAAGTATATCGTGCAAACCTGGCGAAAGATGTTGTAATGATAAGGAATGTTTTTTCATTTATCTACAAGTGTTATGAGTCACCACCATATTAATGCTGTAAATTTGTTGTTATAAAATCCCTTTTCTTTGTAGATTCTGCATAGATTCTTTATGTTTTCAAATCTATAGTCTAATTTAATTTTCAAGGGAAATTATCATCTTGAAATATACTACTTCTGACTTATATTCCTCTCTTATTATTACATTAGGGCCGTCTATAAACTACGTTATCAATTTTGGACTATAGTTGCAATTTTAACAGAATAATTGAGTTATCCACTTACAAAGAACCAAATAGTCGAATTTTAAAACAAAAAAGTCCGTCTTCGAACAAGAAAGATGCATTCTAAACCAAGAAAATCCAACAAATTTCAACAAATCAGTTGATTTTTTTAACCAATTAGGGGAAATTGTAACATAAAAAAATAAATTTTCTAACAAATCACAAATTTTCAACAATGTAATTGAATTCTCAATCTAACAGACGAATCTTCAAAAAAGAAGATTAATTTTCCAACCAAATAGACTAATATTCAACAAAATAGTTCAGTTATCAAGCTGCAAATTTGAATATTTTAGAAAACACTTGATTTAAAAACCCAAAGATAAATTTGCACCAAAAATTTTAATTTTTAATCAAGAAAGATTAATTTTCATCCAGATAGTTAAATTTTAAAATAAAAATATAAGTTTTCAAACAAACATTGAATCGTTAAATTATCAGTTTGAAGAATTAATTTTAAAAAAGAGGCAAGAATTTTTAACCAGTTGAATCCAACGAAAAATATCAATTTGTAAAAAAATAGTTGAATCCTCAACCGAACAGATGAATTTTCAACAATAAACGTGACTTTTCTACCAATTGATTACATTTTCAACTTACAAAGGATAAATTTTGAGCCAAAAATGGAATAGTTAAATTTAAAATTAAAAAAAATGTCTAAACGAAAATGATTTTTTTTAATCATTCCTCTAATAAAGTAGTTCAACGTTCAACCAAAGTGTTAAATTTTCAACGATGAAAGAGACATTTCGAGACGTCCTAACGGTAGGATGCCAACGCACACGACACGAATTGACGGTACTTAACCAAAAATATAAATAATAAAAAGCTAACCTAGAAGTTAGCGCCAGAAAAGTCTTGATCGCGGAATTGAGCAAGATGAAGCTAGAAATTGGTCAAAACTAAAAGGTGCTCGCTCGCTTAATCAAATTATGAAAGATCTATCTCGGGCTATCTACCTATTCTATCTTCATGCTTTTCTCGCCCGAGATAGCACATTGATTATTCGATGGAGTGAGCGAGCATCTTTTATTTTTGGCCAACTCCTAGCTTCATCTTGCTCAATTCCGAGAGCAAGACTTTTCTAGCGCTAACTTCTCGGTTCGTTTTTTATTATTTATATTTTTGGTTAAGTACCGTCAAGTCGGGTCGTGTGCGTTGGTATCCTACCGTTAGGACGCCTCGATTTGTAACCAAACAGTTGAATTTTCTACCAAAATATTTCTATTTTCTACAAATAAATTAATTTTCAATTAAATAATTTAATTTTCTACCAAATTTTTAAATTTTCAAGCAAAAAGGCGAGAATTTTCTACAAATAAGTTGAATATTCAACACGAAAATATGAAGTTACAACCAAACAGTTGAGTTTTAAACTAAAATTAGGAATCTTAAATCAAAAGACATGCATTTTTTACAAAGTCGTTCAACTTCAAACTAAGTAGTTGATTTTTTAACTAAAAAAGGCGCATTATCAACAAAATATGTAATATTTGATACTTCAATCAAAACATTTTTAATTTTGAATAAAAAACAGTGAAATTTAGCAATAACAAAAAATGCATTTTTAACCAAATAGCTGAATCCTTAACCAAAACTGATCAATTTTTAACTAAATAGGTGCACTGTTAACAAAAAACGGTGTATTTTGAATCAAGATTAATATTTTTCTACTATGGAAAGATATTTTTCAATAAACTACACGAATTTTTAGCCAACGAATTGGATTTTCAACTAAAAAAGATAAATTTTCAATTAAAAATATAAAATTTCAACCGAAAATGGAATGTTTTTATTTTCAGTTGAAAATGTTGATCCTAAAAAAACTATTTTTATACCAGATAGTTAAATCCTTAACCGAAACAGATAATTTTCAAAAAAGCAGTTGCTTTTGTAATCAAGAAAGATGATTCTACAATCAAGAAGATTTATTTTCTACAAAAAAAAATTTGCAATAAAATAGTTGGATTTTCAAACAATGAGATCAATTTTCAACTCAAATGATGAATCTTCAAACAAAAATGATTTTTCAACAGATGAGTATTAATATTCAACCAAATATGTAGATAAATTTTCAATACAAAGTATGTTTTTTTTACTGAAAAGACCAATTTTCAACAAAGTACATGCATTTTAAACCAATTAGCTGAATATTCAACTAGAAAATATAAATTTTTACTTGAAATAGTTGAGTTTTTTAATAAAAGAGATACATTTTTACCCAAAAATGTTCAACTTGGATGATGAATGTTTAAAAAAAACTGTTAACGAAAGAGTTTAATACTTCGTTACAAAATAGTTGCCTTTTCAACAAAATAATTAACTTTTCAACGAAATAGTAGAATTTTATACCAAAGGAAATTAATTCTAAACCAAAAATATACTATAGTAGACTTTGCAACCAAAATAAATTAAGTTTTAACGAAAAATATTTGCATTTTCTCATCTTGCTCTATTAATTTATTTAACATTTAAGCGACAATGAAGGAGAAAAAGGGGAAGTTTTTTGAAAACATGGCAAATAAAGAGAAATTGTTTAAAAAAGGAAAAAATATGGGAATGGAGGAAAGAGTGTGAAGTCTGAGATATAAAAGTGATGTTGAAACTTATAAGTTATCATTGAACTGTGCCGTCGCAGGGTCACCTTTCATGAAATTCGCAAAATTTGTTTAAATTCTTCATGATTTCGAAACTTATTAGATTATCATTTAACTGCGCCGTTGTAGGGACATTTTTCACGAAATTAGCTAAATTTGTTCAAATTTATCATTAGGAAACATCAAGCCAAAAAAATATTTGGTTGGCCCAACCAAATTTGGATGTGTTTAAGCATATTTTTTGTAGAATAAGTATTTAGTTGATTCAACAAAAAAATTTAGTAGCGCCAATCAAATATTTTCTCGAGTCAACGAAAATTTGTTTAATTTAACGAAATTTGTATGTCTAAGAAAACAGTTACACTATTACGCCAACATTATTCTATTAACATCGGGTAGTTGTATTGAAGCGAGGGGAGAACGAAAAAGAAAGATGCGATAAATGTCAAGTGTAAACTTGGCAGAGGCCTTCCTTGATCGACACTCCCATCTCTACTCGTAATCTAACGAAGATTATTGTTTCCATTACAGCGGCTAGATATCAAAGGCGCGCACATATGCTCTTCGGGGCGCTTCTCTTTCTACTCATTGTCAGAACGAGTAGAGTGCATCCTCAGACAGTACCGATTTGCCTATATTGACTATATTATCTTCTTTATGAAAATTGTTCGGTCAGATTCCCACGAAAGAAAATTTAATATAGGTATAAGTTTTTTCAAAGTATACCATCTTATGAAGAATTGTTTTTTCTTAAATATTGTATTTAGTAGTATAACAGAAACCGGCTCTCTCAATTATTTATTAAATTTCTAATATTTATAATCAAGACCTTCAATTACGTGATTCATGTCTTTAAGAAACACTCAATCTGAAAAGGGGAAATTATTCTATCAACTTTTCCTGTCATCAACATGCACCTCTTATCTTTTAACTGCATATATTCCTCTGAAACCCTTGATTATCCGTCAGCAACTAAATTAGCATTTGCTGAAAACAGATGTTATGAGCTGAACTGATTTTTAAATTATAACATGACAGTATAATTAAGAACGATCGATAAACTGTAATTATACTTTCATGCAAATGTCGAACTCTCCTTTCTGGAACATATAAACTATCCAGTAGGTACCCATTCAGCAGAAATTTAATTATTCTTATGTATGTCCCACATTTCGAAAGTGTCTCTAATCGGACATGGGTTTCAGTAACTTAATCCTCGTTATGTCGGTGCTTTCTAAGGGTGCAGTTGCTAGTTGTAACTTCTCAGCTTTTCGCTTCACAATTTCCATTTTCTGGCATACATAGAGAAATCAGCGATTGAAACGACAGTTGGTGCGTAAGCTACTGCGAATACGTCGTTGACAAATTGATAATTCGGTAATTTATTGAAAAAATAGTGATTTAGTAGACTGTATAAAATTCAGGCTAATTGTTTGATCAGAAACAGATGAAATAAATAAATCTCTACTCGTTATGTCGGTCGACTTTCACATTGAATGTCTCTTTAGACAAAACATTATTCAACACTGAACAGGAAAAGAAAAGCAACTATCTCAGATCTTAATCAGTTCCTGAACTTTTGCCAGGAAATTTTTTAATATTTCTATTATTTGTAAATGTTATTCAATCAATAATAAAAAGCTTTTTTTGATTTCAGGACTATGGAGAAGACGATAATGAAGAAGAGGAAAGTATCATGTCTCCGACAACTACAACAACTTCTACAACCACACCAACTACCACCACCACAACAACAACAACAACAACAACACCAAAACCATTTTTCGATGCGCGGTTTCACCACAAAGATCTTACAACATACGGAGGATCCACAGGAGTTCAATATAACGGATATCAATCGAAAAATGACTATCCACCAATGTCAGCTTACAGTATGCAGAAATGGCAGTACCTCGGCACTCGTGAGAGTGTCAAGGAGACAAGGGATAAATACCCAGAGTTCAGGAATAATGCAAAATGTAAGTTGATTTTTCAATTTCGAACAAAACTTACATATCAACAAGTAATATAAAAATACAATGCCATATATAATTAATTAATTACAAATCTTTCCCTAGTCACAATTTAAAGAATATAAGTCTATCACAATGGCAGTCATGGTGAAGAGGTAATCCATAAATTACGTAACACATTTTTCACCAATTTTAACCCCCCCCCTTCCCCACGTTACAAGTCATAAAAAAGTAGTTTGGACCCTCCCCCCGGTCGATGTTACGTAATTTTGCCAAATTGTTTAGCTTTGTCTTAGTAAAAAGAATTTACCAAATAATTAGAAGTTATTCAAACAATCAGAAAAAATTAAAACAATATGGAAAATTCAAAAAAGGAACTATACATTCCTCGAAAATTAGAAAGGCGAAAAGCTATGCCATCTATTAAAATAACATTGACCAAATGCAACAATGTCCGATAAACTTAAAAAATGATCAAGGATTTTAGAGGTATAAGTAATTTTAAAAACAGTAACTTTTAAAATTATTTTAAACCTTTAAAATTTCTTTAAATATATCAACAAAACAAATTATTTTTTGTAAATTTTGCAAATCCCTTAATTTTCGTAAATGAATTCTTCGAAATTGAATACACGAAAATCTTTAAAATTCTTTCAGATCTTTGAAAATTCCTTGAAATATTTAGAAATTTCCTTAAATTCTTGAAGTCCCATGAAATCCCATAATTCTTGAGGACAAATTTTTTTTATAATTGTATTGAAATATTATGAAATTCCATGAAGTTACATAAAATCTGATATTTCTCGAAATTCCTAGATTTTTTTTGTAATCTCTTGAAAATTCCTTGTAATCCTTTAAAATACTCTAAAATATTTCCAATTCTTTGAAATCTTTGGAAACTCCTTGACATTTTTTTGGTATTTGCTACATCTCTTTAAGATCGCTTAGGATCCTTTAAAATACCCTACAATAATAAACAATAATAATAATTAACTCAGTTGGTTAGGCCCTCGGACTTCACCTCAGAGGTCCGGGGTTCGATCCCTGAGCCGGTACCTCTGGAAATTTTTCAATGTACCTTTACCGAGATTCTGGTGGTTCGGAATCCACCTTAAGCTGTAGGTCCCCCCATCGTGTACTTGACCGCAACACAGTCCGTCAATGATGGGGTAAAACCAGGCTTTGTCCAATATGTCTGGGCAGACTGCTTTCATCAGATCACTTGATTGCATTATAAAAAAAATGCGTCCGTGACTGATGATATATACCGGGACAGCCCCGTGCAAAAATGATCAAATAACAATCTATCTCTAACCAAAAATGCCTTCGACATGTTGGGCAGTATAAGCCTGTGACAACATTTCAACACTGAAATGTTTTTTAAATTAGCTTCACCAAAGAGCCTCGGTGGCTCAGTTGGTTAGACACTTGGACTTCACCTCAGAGGTCCGGGGTTCGATCCCTGAGTCGGTACCTCTGGAAATTTTTCAATATACCTTTACCGAGGTTCTGGTGGTTCAGAACCCACCTTAAGTTGTAGGTCCCCCTATCGTGTACTTGACTGCAACCCAGTCCGTCAATGATGGGGTAAAACCAGGCTTTGTCCAATATGTCTGGGCAGACTGCTCTCATCAGATCACTTGATTGCATTATAAAAAAAATGCGTCCGTGACTGATGATATATACCGGGACAGCCCCGTGCAAAAATGATCATATAAAAATCCATCTCTAACCAAAAATGCCTTCGACATGTTGGGCAGTATAAGCCTGTGACAACATTTCAACACTGAAATGTTTTTTTTTTTAAATTAGCTTGATCACACAAAAGAGGATCGGTGGAGTCCTGTGTTCGATCCTTGAGCCGGTACCTCTGGCAATTTTTCGTTGTACTTTTATCGAGGATCTGGTGACTTGGATTCCACCTTAAACTATACACTCCCCCCCACCCCAGCACGGACTTGGCTCTAACTCAGTCCGTAAATGATGGAAAACCAGGCTTTGTCCAATATGTCAAATTAGGCATACTGCTCTTACCAGATCACTTGATTCCTCCCCAGTTTTTGTCAAATATCCACGTTTTAAAACCCCCTAAATCCGAAAAACAGGTTTTTACGAATGTGTCTGTCTGTTCGTTCGTTAGATACTTTCGAAAGAATTGACAGATTAGATTGTTCTATGATGCATTCTTTTATTAGGTCTTTTTTAGGTCAACTTCGTTAGAATTTTTCTGAACAATCGAAAATTCAAATTTTTACAGCTTAAAAAAATAATTATAGAGAAAAAATTACATTTGTTCATTCAATAATTCCACAGTATTGAAAAAATTCTCCATGATATAAATGTGCTTTCAAAAAATACATATGTGCATATAAGTTTTTGGTTTCGTAACTTAAGGAGGGTTACGAAGGTTGCTGCTGAAGGTTGGTGACCTTCTCAGCATAAAATACCAACCAGCTTTGACTCGGT
>NC_046666.1:66645181-66649339 GCF_010883055.1 Belonocnema kinseyi | reverse complement strand
CCCCTCATCAATAGAAGTTTCAAGGAATTGTTGTTGTAACTACACGGAGAAAAATGGATGTTTTAATGTAGATATTCAAAGGGTAAGATTGTAGCACCTAACATGCTGAAACACATTCAGATGTTAAAACCATCCGAGCGCATGCGCGTAGCGCCTTGAAATGTCACGACTATATATTTGACCACTATATATTTTAGATATTACAATTATGGAATATTACAATTTTAGAATATTTCCAAAGAATAAAAATTAACTAACCTTACTTAAAATTATATACCGATTTTTCTCTGTCCAAAGGATGGAACAATGATCTTAAGTTGCAGGTTTATTGACTTAACACATTTGACAAAATGTTTATGAATTTAAAATAAAATTTGAGTTTAAGTAACTAAAAATATATATAATTTAAAATTCAGATTATAGATAATTCGTTCTTTGATTACTTACCCAGTTTTTATTTTAAATTTGAAATATTGAACATAACCTCAATTTGACTGAATGTATCATCTGATCGACATTTCATACCCTTTATCTGCTTTTCCTGCGTGTGATAACATTAAAGCTTAATTTCAAATTCACAAATAAGTTATCAATTAATTTTTTAAATGACAATACATGAGTAAACACCTTAAATATTTGCAGGCGTTATTTGGCATAACCATACATGTAATATCTTGGATATTTCAGCTGAACATTTTGGATCTTAAAGAGTACCATCTCATGTTTTAAGATCTACAGATGCGAACTTTAAACATATAGATTGTTGTCCTATAGTTAAACATAAAATATATTTAAGCTGAACATCTAAATGTTCCGTTTGAACATCCATTTTTCTCCGTGTAGTCGCTTCACCCTAGATGCTTTAAGAGACTCTTTTAGTGAATTATTAGGAGATGAAGCCATAGGGCACCACAACTGCGATGTAGAACACGATGCAATAGAAAATTCAATTGAGAAAGTCTGTGTCACTGAGGTTAGGGATATAATTTTAAAGTTAAAAACAGTAAGGCTGCTGTGTAGACCGACCGTATGTGTAACGTTTAAATCGTAAAAATAAAATCGGAAGTGAGCAAATTCAGTTTTTGAAAAATTTCCTTTGAATACTTCCATACGACGAATCTGTGATGCACTCCTATTATACAACCATAAAGATACAGTACCGCCGAAAGAAAGGGAAATGGTCTTCTTAGAAAAATGATATAAAAGCACCCTGAGCTGTCGCAGGACAAAAGACGTGTCTTACTCCAGAAACCGGAAACTATCGTACACAACAATCTTCCGGCCGTAGATCAACTAATAATATCAGACGATAGAGCTCATTCTTTGATAATGAACTGCTGTCTATAGTTGAAATTCTATATCATCCATCCGCCTCAAGTGACGAACCTCAAGATGATCCAGATGTAGAGGAGCTTACTGAGTTTGTAGTTCGAGACACTAAGGCTTAGACAGACTAAGCTAGAACAACGCCCAGTTTTGAACCACAACGACCGAATAAGAATATAAACGCCGAAGTCTCAGTGTTGGAATTTTGAGATGTATAACCTACTTCAAAGCACTTTCTGTCAAAACTTAAAATCAGATAGCTTTATTGGCACGGATATCATACGTCAATGAAATATTCCGTTCACAACATCTCGTCTACAACATGAGAGACTATCATGGACCAAGTGATTGACTCCGTCCGTCACAGGCTTTATGCGCTGCCTGTTAGGCTGCGCAGATAAAAGCAATTTAACGCCAGAAAATATCAGAAGAAGGCCTTTAAGATGGATAAGAAGTAGTAATACCAGAAAATCAGTAGAGCTCGAAGTTCCGTGCGTGGGAGATATAGCTGAGTTCTGGGAAGAGTTTTGGGGAGAAAATAACGTAAAAAAATGGATGCAGCAATTTCATTTCAAAAGGGGTCGATTCCAGACATTTAGAAAATGGAAATTCTCATCATCACAACCTCGGATATGTGTGGGAAGTTAAAGAATCCAACAAACCTGCCAGCACCTGGATATTGTGCACAATTTTTTTTTACAAGTAACTTAAGTATATACATGGCTCATTAGCTAGGTGCGATCAGAACATGTTTAATCACCCAACCTCGACGCACTCTTTCACGAGAGGAGAGTACATGCTTTCAAAATAACCCGACGCCCACAGTCATCCAACTGTAAACAAATGCCTAATAGCCATCATATGGGAGTCTCGGACAAAGACTGCGCTCACTGTAAAAACAAAAAGATCCTTACAGAAGAGCGAAAGGGATGTTGTCACAGCTCTCGGGGATTCATGGACCTGGTAAGAATTGAAATTTTTGCCGTGAATAAGGCGCGAAAACATCAGCGTAATCTACATATGGTATACATTGATTATAAATAAGCCTTTTCCACTGTACTCGACGATTACTTACTTGAGATTCTGAGAAAGTACTAGACTCTCAAAGCATGATTCATTTTTTGAGTCATGCAATCACCCTCTAGGATACGAAACTTAAGTACTTTGGTCATGATATACTGAGGATCTCCAGGCTCTTGCGTAATATGGTCGGTATTTTCCATGGTAACTCCTTCAGGCCCTATGATGATATGGATGTCCTTAATGTTTACGCCAGTTCAAAGGGAAAACTGCAGTAGTTATACGACATCATCTGACAGTTTTCAAATTACATCTATGTGGAATTTGGGCTAGACAAGTTGGGACTTGACCAGCAAGATCAAGGCCGTTAACAAATACGTGATTCTGCTCCTCAACTACTCTTTCGGGTTGATATAATGGTCTTACACCGACCTGGAAAAATTGAATAACACTATCCGCGAGCACATTACATATATTTCATTAACAAGCGGGTCAATCCACTTTACATACGATCTGTGAAGAAGATAATAATTACACGCCTCTGAATTTTGCCTATCCGAATATTAGGAGTATCCATGTTCCGACTCTTGTACATACTGCATGGGAATGGGGGCAGATGTCATTACAGGATACATCACAGTGTACAAGTTCAAGTTAGCGTGAATAGTGAGAGATCCAACTTGTGGCTACGGAGTAACAAATTGTTTCTTCATACGGAATAATTTGTCGTTTATTTACACAACAAGAATCATACACCAGTATGATATACATACATACATGTAATATGATATCATACTCCAGTACCATAATTTACAAGTACGTTCCAGTGGCTGCCCTCGAAAACTAAAATGTGCCGCCTATACTAGAAACGGACTATCCTTGCAGACCACGCTGTTGTTCACAATAGGCCGAACATTGTGGTGTTTGATAAGCGGCCGTTCCTCAAAGTTATCGACATGATAGTTCCCCTGGACAAAAAAATCCAAGAGAGCTAGACGACCAGGATTAGAAGTATAGCCGGCTAAGGCAAGGAATCATAAGGGTGTGGCAACTGAAAAAAGGTTATTCATTCTCTCGTGATTTTAGCTACGGGTAACGTTCACGCGAGACTAAAGAGTCACCTGGAGAACGCAGGAGTTCCTGGGATGTTAGCTACAGTCTAAAGTAAACGACAGTTTTACTGAACACCTGGCGCACATTCAATATCTTTAAGGACCGCCAAGTAGAAAGCGGCTAGTTCCCTTTGGGACTGTTTTTTTTTATTTGGACTATATCGAATTTTCACGTATTTTGTATTTGTCAGATATTTATATTGATTCTTGTTTGGATATTGTATTGCCTGCTGTACTTGACTTTGCCTATAAAGCGGTCTCAATACCAGATACTTTAAGAACATGTGATGGAAGATTTCCCACATATGCATATAAGAATCATTTGAAATCTTTTGAAATCCCTTAACATTTTTTGAAGTTCTTGAAAATCTTTGTAATCTTTTGGAATATCATAAAATTTGTTATGTTCTTTAAAATCTTTAGAAATACGTCAAAATATTGAAAAATCTCTCCCAATCTTTGCATGCTTTAAAGTCCCTCCATGCTTGTGAATACGTTCTTTTTCACATTAAGATATTCCTTTCAATCCCTTGAAATATTTTATTTTCTGTGAAACCCTTTGAATTCTGAAAAATTAATTAAAATAGCTTATTGAAAGCCATAAAAAAAGCCTTCATAATTACTGAAATCCTAAAAAAATATGATATGATCCCGCAAATTTCATATAAGGTGAATTTGATAAAAATATTACGTAACAGTA
>NC_046666.1:66639513-66645171 GCF_010883055.1 Belonocnema kinseyi | reverse complement strand
CCCCCCCCCTCCATCTAACGTATCGGAACATTTTACTGGACACCCTCCCTGTCCTCTCAAATAAAGCTGTTACGTAAATTATGAATTTTCTTAAAATTGTATGGTGCGTTGACCAGGGTAACTACTAAGTGAAAATGTTATTTTTAAATTAATCAATAACATTAATTAATTTAAAAATAACATCTTCACACAGTAATTTATGAATGACCCCTATAGTAAGCTATTAATAGACTCAAGGTTCATATATTTACATCGTAAACACATTGTGTAAATTAATAGATAGACGCATAAATATAATCATTAGAATCATAGAATGATCAAACCCATGTCTTTTTATGCACAACATAGCACTTGGATGACAGAGACTTGATAATAATAGGTCTCGAGATAATGTCTCTCGATTATATTTTCTTCGCTTCCCATCAATGTGTTGTAAGAGTCATAATAATAAATCGTTCTCCTTTTTAATTGTAGCGGACGTAATTAATATTTCCATGCATAACCTACATTTATGAGGATGCGAATCACTAAACGTGACATAAAACATTTTGCTGCTGTCGCGAATAGCTGTTAGCATTCAGCAAAATAATAATGCGAATCGCAATGAACCGTGATCTAACAGTCTTCATCGGCCTTCTGAACTTTCTCGGACACACGTATACGATCATGCACAGAAATTCTTATATCGTATATTCCCATTGTTCGGCATTAATTTACGGCCCACTGCAAAATCGATTTACTGTTCTTCAGACACGGTAACATGCGGTAGGCAACGACACTTCGACCCTGTCGTTCTGTATCTTCTTTCAAATCTTCGGCCCCGTTTTTATTCTTCTTGTTGCTTTGGTTCGCCTGGGCAATATGAGCCTTTACTTTCTTCTTTTTCGTGTCATATTTGGCCCTTTGTTAAACTTTACGGTTCATCATGCTCACTCGAGGGCCAATTAAGAAAAGTGCGGCGTGACTAAACATGCTCTCTAAGTCAAAATTGGAGACATTATACACACTAATAAGCGCCAACCTGTTCACTAATCGCTGCAGAATTTTCTAATTAATTTTTAGCGTCTTAAATTATAAATCGTAGTTTTTTAAATTAGTATCTAGGAGCCGCCATACTAACAGTAGATAGGACAAAATTCAATAGCATTTAACTACATCAGTTTCCAAAAATAAAGAAATATTTTCGTTTTTGAATAAAGCTTACATGTTAAATTCAATATTCTTATAAAAAAACATCACTAAATTAATAAATTAGTTGTATTGAACATTTATATTAGACAGCGTCAAGGGTATGATTTATATACACCGATATCCGTCAATAGGTAATTATTTATGATATTGCTTCTGGGCATAACAGAATACTCAATTCATGATAACTATAATTTATCATCAGTATTCTTACATTTTAAATAAATTTATTTATTAAAGAATAGTTGTCTTAGTTTTTTACATCTTCTTACATCTGTGATTCCGTGAGATTGGTACGATACGTACGAGAGTTTAATCTACATACTATGCTATTTAATCCGACTGATAATGACAGAAATGTGCAAGAATTTTACATAACTTAGTCCTAAAAATGACATATTTTCTGAGGGACTTCTTAACACAACTACAATTTCTGAACTTTTTAATAGTTCAAAATAATTCTGTTTTGTCTTTATTGTTTACTGATTTTTAAATTTAAAAACTTCACGAATCAAAATAAGTAAAACAACCATTAACTCGAAACAACTGTGAGACAGTCGCAGAGTTGCCAATTTTGACAGCTAAATTGTTCTCTATTTTTCAATCATCTACTTTTGTAAAATGTAATGTTAAATAAAAAATCCTTAAGTATTGATCAACAATAAAGAAACAACGCTTCGTATCAATAAATATGGTTAGCTAAACATCAAACTATGATTCTAATATATAAATATGCCAAAAAATGTTTGATTTAGGCTCGGATTTGGGTAAAAAATATAAATAAATATGAGGCGAAATTTTTGTTTCGGTTAAAAATTAATTCTATGCTCTAACACATTAGATAGTCATAATATTTCAATTAAACTTTTTATAAAATATAGTATTCTTGCTGAAATGTTTCAATAAGAAAAAAGTAATGAATATTTTTTGCCAGTTTTCTTGTTAATTAAGATTATTTACTGTAAATTACTATCTACTGTAGGGTGGTTTCTTAGTTTATCAATCAATCAACCGATATAAATATTTTCTGTTTCAGCGTATCTCCTGATTTTAATTTATTATTTATCATTAAAACAACTTAGAGAGAGAATTTCTAAAGAGCGTAAAATAATATTAATACTCATTACCTACACCCATGCGGAAATAATTCATGGCACTACACTGTTCCAGCCTAGACCACCACGAGTCTATAGTGGCGCTATCTCGAGAAACTATGCTGGGGCAGTGTGCAAATGTAACGCTCCAATCGACTAGCCGCTATCTACACCAGCGGTACTGGCGCATTCTAGGGAATCTAGTAATTAGTAATTAGTAATTAGTAATTAGTAATTAGTAGATCTAGATGCGACTTAGATTGCAAATTTAATTCTTATTTTTATAATTATATCATTCCTGACATAAGAGGACTATGAGCTTCATTGAGAATATTAACAAATTCCAGATTTCTGAAAAAAATTGAATATAGCTCGTATGTGCTTTTTTGACAGAATGTTTCCAAATGTTATTAATAACAAAGAAAATGTCAATTGTCAATGTTTTGGAAACAGGAGCCAACCTCAACATTGAATTCTCATTTTACTACATGAATATTAGAATTACATATTTTTTAAATCTGGGGTCAAATGCTGAGGTTAAAAAAAAACACCTTATACAAAAACAATTGGAATTAGCTAATGTTCTACTCCGAATAAAGATTTAATTGAAAAGAGGACTAAACCCTGATTATCTAGAAAAGATATAATTCTAGTATTTATGGAGTAAAATGAGAAAATCCAGTTTTGAGGCTTGATTCTAACGCCCTTACGTCGAAAAAGGATCTGGAAAACGTCAAACCTCGTGGTCGCGAAACAAAAAGTATTCACACTGAATGGCGGCATGGCAACCATCTGATTCTTGCAATCCGGTTCCGGTCATTGTTGCCAACTTTTTTGGTAGCAGTTTTGAAATTGCATTGCATGATGAAAGATCAGATCAGATCAATCGATATTCAGTGATGAATTAAATTAACAAATCTGCGCTATGAGACAGCACTGACAACACAGGCAACTTTATTTCTTCTATTTCCTTTGATTTGAGTACTGCAATAAATGTAATTTGTTATCTTTTTATTAATTAGTTTTTAAATGACGCCCTCTTTTTCAAAGTTCAAATAGAAGTACTTTCTAGAGGCAAGCTTGATCTTAGACGGGATTTTTATTAGCGATATTAGTGGGTCTACATAGAATTGCGTGATGGATCTTTCTATCTAGTAGGTATAGATAGCGCCAAAAGAGCGCCAATCTAATTCGGCGTGAACAGACAGCCACGCATAATCCAGTAGTGGCGCTAGAATAATTCCAGTCGCCAGGAATTATTTCCACACGGGCACCTATGTTTAGTTTACGTGCATCAGTAGTAAAGTTTGTGCAAAGCAGGCACTAAAATGTTTCAAGTTTTGGAATACAAAACTTTGTATGTCGTCCCCTGCCCTCCACTTCCAAGATTTCGGACTACACACTTTTAAATCCAGACTTTGTTGTAAAACCCAAAATTTCATGTAATTGTTTAACATTGACATATAAAGTGTATAGAAACGATAGGTTAGATAAAGAGATATAATATAAGTAATATAATATGATGATTATACAGGTGACAGCTTCTGAGTGATATGTCACTATAAACAAATTCTGGAATCTGCAGCGATCGATGTTTTGCGTGAAAGGCGCTCAATGCAGTGAGAACGAGAACACCTCGACCGCGAAGCCGGCTTGTTGTATTGTGAATGCAGCGATATAATCTCTTCGTTATTCCAGCAGTGACGCCCACACCAAAAATTAACATAGCCAGATCGGCGACGCAAGATTTGCCGTAGAAATAATACCCCGTAAAACTCTTTCTGAGAGTCTTACCGCCCGAGTCGTAGCGAACCTCCTCCACCCTCATAATTTTTCTTATCACTTTATTTGTCGATGAAGGCGGAAAAAAATTCACCCGCAAGGAATGCAATACGATTCGGA
Organism: Belonocnema kinseyi; assembly: GCF_010883055.1. Classification (NCBI taxonomy): domain Eukaryota; kingdom Metazoa; phylum Arthropoda; class Insecta; order Hymenoptera; family Cynipidae; genus Belonocnema; species Belonocnema kinseyi. The sequence goes on along the minus strand of NC_046666.1, from coordinate 66,640,987 downwards.
AAAATCAAATCCCAAACAACTGCCAATCTTTTTTAAGTTACGCAGCATCATTTCTGCAATTATTATTCTTAACCTTTCAAACTAAGTTAAAATTTTTATTAAAAACCAATTCTTTACTGTAAAGGTTCATCAAATCCAAGGGGCCGTCCATAATCTACGTTACCAATTTGAGGAATGAAAGTAACGTTATGAACTTATATGACAAAAGTATCTTAAAATTGTTAAGGTAGTGTATAATTTATAGTTTATAGATCACGTTTTTTCGATTTTCCCGAAGGAATAATATAAAGAAGTATTTTATACTTAGAAGGAAATCTATGGGTATAAATCCAAATAAATCATTCTATCGAAGTACTTGCAAGAGACATCAAGCTATAAAAGCTTGCCCATTAACGTTAAATTATGCTAGAATACCAGATAAAAGGCGTAGAAAGTGCAAAACCTACAGGTGCGCAAATGTCGTCCCAATTAGTAACAGAATCTTTGCAATATACAATATGAATCAACCCACGTATTTTATTTGCAAGCAACAATTAATAATTTTTCAAGAGACATATGGTAGATCCGGTGAATAACACTTTGAATATCTCCGCGATATAATGAATGCAATTTATATGTGAGCTACGTTCCTGATTATTTCCACTCTAGTTGTATAATTCCTTGAAACGTGTGCATCAATTCTTTCATTTCATAACTCTTCAATTGAATCTCTCAACCAGCATAAAAATCTTCCAATTATCCCTTTACTAAATAGCCTCTCATCTCTCGCTTCCAGTAGCAAATATCGTGTGAATCTCATGAATCTCGAGTTGATTCTTGTTAATGACCTCAACGCAATGAAGATCATTATACATATAACTTCGGTCTCTTCACGCAATCAGATTTACGAGGTTTTCGACCTCGTCTTCTTGTTATACTTCTGATTCTTCTACGAAATGGTTCAATAAATGTTTAACTGGGTGCCAAAACTTCCTTTGCTGAAGCCTATAAATTAATCCTGATTTCATATTATTTATCGAGCAAAAACTTGTCGACTGTTTGACAAATGCGATTTTAATAGTTAGTCGACGTTTCGAGGCTACAAAATTGTTCTTGATCGCCTTCCTAACGAGCTCTGATTATACTACGCCTTGGACACCCCTCGTGAAACTTGGTCGTTTACTTGGATCTTTAACACCTCATTTTGAGGTTTTAAACCCGCATAGTGTTGCAGAGTATTTATATTCTAGTACGAGGCGTTTATGCGAGTCTAAAATTACGCGTGGGAGAAACTGTGTGTGTTTGTTTTCAGAAATTGATCAAATCAGATTCTATTTATTATTATTACACCATTAAGCCATTTCCCTTTCGGGGTAGGCGTGACTCACTCGGTAGGGGAAAGGAGTAGTGTGTGGAAGGGGTAGAGATTTTTCAGATTGATCCAGAATTCTCGTGCTATTTAAGTAAATAACACGTTCGTTCCGCAACACTGCTC
>NC_046666.1:66635454-66639413 GCF_010883055.1 Belonocnema kinseyi | reverse complement strand
TCTATTCGCACATCCGGTTTCCGTAGGTTCTCAATTTTGATTCGCGTTTGTTTTGCTTTCTTGGTTCTCTTTTTTCTCCATCCCCGACCTAAGTTAATTTTTGAGATCAGAATGTAAAGATCAGTATTGCATTCAGGACCCCTCATGACTCTTGTATCTTTGACTAACTCCCATAGTCTTTCATCCGCAACAACAAAGTCAATTATACTGCGGCTATTTCCTTTAGACCAGGTGTACATGTGGATAATTTTATGCTTAAACCAAGTATATGTAATAAACAGACGCCTTTCTTAGCATAGACCAACTAATTTATCTCCGTTACAGTTTGTTCTTGGATCCCCAAAATTACCTACTACTCTTTCTGTATCCTGATTTTGGATGCCCACCCAACCGTTCATGTCTCCTAGTAGAGCTTTGCATTTTAACTAAGTAAAAAGAAATACATACATTGAAAGCCGAAAGTTTGTTTACAGAAACATAACCAATATTTAAATTAAAAGTTTTACAATACTCTACTTTCTAATTAGCTGCCTGGTTTTGTTCAATTTTAAGTTGTAATTTTGGAGAATGTGTTATGGCGTAAGGTGCACCAAAACATAAGAAACGAGATACGTTGCAAATGAAAGTCTTAAAAACCGATATGAAACTTCGACCTTGAATTCCTTTACTTTTGTTTTCAGCGGCCGAAGCCAAAGAGGCAATGCAGCATGCCCGTAAGGTCTCGCGGGAGGGTAGCTGTCGATGGCCTCGGGCCAGAGTTGTACCAGTTCGAGACGTCTACCCCAGTACAACAACCACGTACGTTCCACATTGTGCAATTCTGCACAGGTGCTCTGACGACACCGGATGTTGTAGATTGGAATCCTACACGTGCGCACCAAAACAGTCTCATCGAGTCGAGCTGTACTTTTATGTAAGTATTGCAATTTTTATAATTTTTCTTCTACAATTTAACTCAATATTCTAGATCTAAAGCTTGTTTATATTATTTACTAAAGAGTCTAAGGAACCAAATTTTAGATCGATTTACTCGCCTTGAACTTCTAACATTATCAACAAGAACAACAAGGTTTTAATTTTATCAGCGAATAGAAGAGGGTAATAGCTCCTCTATTCAATGCATCTTGAAAATGGACTAGACCTAGTCTGAAAAGCGTGGATGACATATTCCTATCTTGCTGGTAAAACACAACACAATAAACATTACCGCCACATACTGGTAGAGGTCTAAACTTGTTTGCATTATCTAGACAACATTATCTACAACATTTAAAATTAATTTCCTTGCCCTAAACTTCAAACATTATGAAGAATAACTTCAGCAATAACAACTTTGGTTTTATCAACGGACGGTAAAGGAATTGCCTCCTCTATTCAATATATCTTATAAATGTACTAGACTTAGTCCGAAGTGCGTAGATGACATCTCATCTTTTATGTAAAACATAAAATAACAAACATTACCATTACACACTGATAGAGGCCTAAAATTTATTTACGTGATCCACCTTGTCCAACTAAACAACACTTTAAATTATCTTAACAATTTCGATTGTCTTTTAAAGTTTGTAAAGTATACAGCTGAGAATTGTTTGAAACAATAATTAATCAGATGAAAGTCCGTTTCTTTGTTGTACGTAAAATCGATCACTCGTTATCCTTGTCATGATTATTCCCTCATAACGTATTCTTAGTCTGCGATTGATGAAAAACTTGAATTTTTTAAAGGTAATTAAAGATCGGTAATAATTAGTGACGAGACATTATAATAAAACTCAACCTCAATTTTTCCCCGTATTATACGCAAGAAATAATATTTAATAATCAATGAATCTTTAGGAGATAAAGTTCAACTCCCACAGTATACACAGCGCACTCCTTACGATCCTCTTACAGTCCCTTAAGACTTTCACTTTAAACTGTGATGATTATGTAAAACAGAAAAAATTTAAAATCCTGCACTCGTTCTTATGTATAAGTGGAAACGCGACAATTGTCGCTCCCGGTGGTCCCTTGAATGTCCCGTTTACCTTGTTTTAGATCCTGTACTTAGAAGGTACTTAGCAAGATACTTAATAGTTGTAAACGCCTTGAAAAATGATTGGTTTCTATTTGCTCCTTGTTATCGATCTGCCAAATTTACCTAACAATTTAAAGGCTTTCGAAAAACCTCTTAAAAATAGAAATATAATAATAATATCAGAACATGTTGATGTTATACAAAAATGTATATATCGTAATTCTATAGCGCAAGACTGATCACAAGACAAAGAGAATTTTTTAAATATATCTCATTAAGAATTATAGAATATGACCTCATGACCTTTCGTAAGATAAACACGAGAAAACAATATAATCAATCGCACCTTATTTGCATCGATAAACTGTTTGAATGATACACCAAGACATTTCGAATTAAGTCGTGCATGGGAGTCTCTGCATGCACGATTGATTCGAAGAAATTTCCATTGCCAACAATATTTCGTAATTACAATTCAAGTTTGTGATTAAAAAAATGTTATTTTTTTAATATAGATTATCAACTTACATCTACAAGGGACTATGAGACTTAGCCTCTGGTTTAACCAACACACATGTAGTTCTGCATTTATAAAGCACGGCAAACTCACTAAACGGTCGTTAAAGCCAATTGCGTGGAATATGCCGGCAATTAATTCACTTTTTTCTTCAGTTCTGATAATTTAGTACCTCTTAAATCAACCTTACTAATTAAACTTTGCTTTATTTATAGAACCATGAATACAAAATACGATACACAATGTGAACTCTAGTCGAAAGGACGCGTTTTTAAGGGATTTACTAGAATGTTCACTAGGGAGGTCAAAAAAATCAACTTTCAACTAGAGAGCAACGTAGACACCTTCTCTAATCTTTTTAATTCTTGGAAAAAATTCTCCCCAAGTTTCATTTTAACCGGTTCGCATTAACACGTGCCGACTTCATGCCGAAATTTTCAAAAGATTAACATGGTCAAATATTTGGTTTCGGAAAAATACTATTGAACTTATCAGGGGTTTAAAAAAAACATATCGATCATTTGGCGTTTTTAGAATAGCCTTTACGGACTAATATATGCTTGATTAAGTAAAATTATGACCCCCCTTCCCTTCTTGTTACACACCGCCAAAAGTATTTAAAAAAAAGAAAATGACAATATTTGGTCAACTTGGAATTCATGAGTACTCTTTGTTCCGTTTATTTCATTAACGGCATGGTCAAGAGCACTCATTTCACTTATTAAATAGATTCTATTTACTGTTTTGAGTTACAACATTTTTGAGATATGAAAACACATAAATGTACAATGAAAATCCTCACTGTTCAAAATGAGATTCAAAAAATTTCGCACCAATGGTTTTCTATCCATGAACTCTCATGAATTGATTTCCAACCAAGAGCTGACTCAGGAGCAGACAGTCTTGTCATAAGAGACAAACATACGTTCATCATTTGATCTTTCAAACAAGCAACAATGCAGTATAGAATCGAGAATCGGGACTCAAAGACCCAGATGGCATAAAATGGGTCAACATTCTCCATTTTTTCTTCATCACTCGTATCTACTCAGGACAAGTCTCCGACTATTATGAAAGACAACCAGCGCATGCTACCGAAAGTACTTTTTTTCCACAAAGGGCATGTCAAAATTGGCAAGGGAACAGCATCTCGCGGTCCGATCTTCCGGCTGATATGTTTAGACTGTTAACTAAGATAATCGTCGGTCATTTCTAGAGCATGAGATCTCAGAAGAACCTTGTCACCAGAAATCGAAAATTAATCAATTTGGGATCACAAATTATTCCCTAGAACTTAATAGGAAACACTTGATGCTTGACGAATTTACGAGGGTGGATTGATAAGTTTCCGGCCTGACCAAGAAAAACAACGTTTTTAAGAATTTTTTTTTTTATTTCTCAACATAATCTCCTCCAAGGCTG
>NC_046666.1:66621676-66635354 GCF_010883055.1 Belonocnema kinseyi | reverse complement strand
AAGCTATCTAAGGATGGTACTATAGAACGCCACCTCAAGGTAGGCCTAGTGGCGCCATCTCTTGGTCAGGCCGGAAACTTATCAATCCACCCTCGTAAACAATCATTTTGAACTAATTGTTCAGTATACCTTGACAGTAGACTTATTTTTTTCTTTTCGGTGCAGTCGACTTTAAGAAAGTGCTTCGTCCTACTCGCTGATTTCGCGCTGTCAACCGATAAATCCTTGAAAGCTTGTATTCAGAAGCACACGTCACAGTCATGCATCGTGCATTTATCCCATTACTTGCTTTGAGACTAACACGTCAGCCATTCTTTTTTTCTCTTCCCGTGCTTGGACACTTGAGAGGAGCAGATGTTCGATGTAAGTACTGTCAGTCTGATTACAGCAGTAACGATTGAACCATGTTGTAATATTAACCAATCGATCCAGAGTCTCATGATGTCGATATTCCCATTGCAATGTTAACATATAAATTAACTTTTTTTATCGAGTCTTCTGACAACTTTCTTTTTATTCTCTAGACACAAAGCTTGATTGTATTTAGTATGAAGATACAAAGGAAAACCCATAAATCCCCATAAATCTGAAAATGATTCAAAATTTTCTCTGCAACATAGAGTTATGTATAGAAATTTTAAATGGTGACATATTCTTGTGAATGTGTATCTTTTATCATTATTCTTACTTTCTTGAAGGTATTTATTATACTTGAAGGTATTTATTATACTTGAAGGTATTTATTATACCCGTAATGTTCTTTGGTAAATCAAAATAGGCAGCTTCAGTAAGCTGTCCCGTCATCTTTAATTAGTATTATTAAAATTATCCAAATACAAGTGAATATTGAATGTATAAATTAAATATAGAATCACTTTTGATATATATCTTCATACCGAGTGTTTCGAGGAAAGATCTGAACAGCATTTCGATAGTTCTCATATCAACGGAAGTATTCCAAGTAGATGATTAGGCTCCTATTCGAATTCCTTTGATTTGATCTACAAGTTATACATATTCTGTACTTGACTTGTGTTTAACACTCGCCAGAAAACTAACGAGAGTTATTTTATGGGAGGTCCAAGCTCATTGAGGAAAGATTCTGTCAGACAAAGATGAGGGAAGGAATTAAGCATGGTCGGCAGTCTTTTTTTTATAAAACATCTGCGAAAATTGATTGACCGTAAAAACAATTTACATGCACTTCAATGTACGACTTCTTTTCATACCTCTTTACTATATGAGAAAGATTACCGATGCCAATGCTCGATGTCGATTTTTAGAGACTTTAAAGAATTTAAAGAATTCTCAAACGATTTGAAGTGATTTCCAAGTATTTTAAAGGATTTCACGGGATACTATCAGCAAACTTTAGAAATTTTATAGGATTTCAAGGGATCCCTAAGGATTCGGGAGGGTCTTTAGGTATCTTAAGAGATAATAATAGGTTCTGAAGGATTTCATAGATTTCCAAAGATTTCTTAGGAGTTCACGGAATTTTAAGAAATTTTCAGAGGTTTTCGATCATTTCAATAAATTTCAAGAGTTTTCGACAGATTTGAAAGGATTTTGAAGAATTTCAACAGGTTGTGAAAGAGTTCCAAGGAATCCCAAAGGTGTCTTGGAATTTTTAAAGATTTCATAGTAATTTACGAGATTTTGTGGCATTTCAAGAAATATTATTGTATTCTAAAGGATTTTTAAGGGATTCTTAAAGATTTTAATGAAAATTGCGAAGTTTTTAAACATTTTATTGAAGTTGAAGAAATTTGATGTCGAGGAATAATGGGCTTATTATTTACGGGATTATAAGGTTACAAGCGGAGGAGTTTGATGTATATCAAAAAAATTTAAGCTTTCACCAAATTTAAAAGAATTTTAATATATTTTAAAGAATTTTAATGAGTTTCAAGGGATTTTAAAGGATTTTGAAGTGTTTCGTATGACTTTGAAAGGTTTGCAAGGGATTTAATACTTTATAGGATATTATCAAATTTCAAGGTATTTTAAGACATTTTTAAGAATTTAAATGTTGTTCAAGGAATTCTTAAATAATTCAAAGGATTTCCGGGAATTTCTATAGACTTTAAAGTTGTTTACATGATTTTGAGGGATCTGAAAAGGCTTTATTTAATTTTACAAGATATAAATAAATTTTAAATAGCTTCAAGGGATACTCAAATATTGCGCGAATCTTCAAATAAGTCAAGAGATTCTAAATAATTCCCTCAGGCCTGAAGGAATTTTTTTGGGTTTTAAACAGCTCAATTTTAAGTTCTTTAAGATTCTTGCAGATTCCAAACGATTTTTAACAATACTAAAGGACCTAAATGGATTTTCAGGGGGTCTAATAGATATGAAGGAAATTAAATGCGTTTCGATACATTCTAAAAAATTGCCAAATTTTTAGTTTTAACTGACGCACCAGATTATTGAGGATTTCAAAGAATTTCAAAGCATTAAAAGGTTTTTTAACAGACTTTGAAGGATTTAAGAGATTTCAAAGAATTTCCAAGTGTTCTAAGAAAATTTTACGAGATTTCTTTACATTTCAAAGGGATTTCCAAATAAGTTTAAAGTATTAAACCTGACTTTACGGTTTATTCGATATTACGGCTTAAAATATTTCATGACATTTAAAAAAATTGAAAAGTGTAAAAAATACATTATTTATTATTGTTGAATTAAAATAAGTATAATCTTTACAAATTCGCTTTAAGAATCGATTATTTGGGATTTATTAATTCAATCGATAATTCGAAAAAATGGTGGAAACCCCTAACTTAGTAATGAAAGAAATTTCCGAATATTGAAAGACACAAGGACAAGTTTTGAGGGTAGGTCTGATGATTGGAAAGGTGCGTCGTAAGTCGCGTATTTTGAAATCAGTCGACTAACTTTTTCCAGTCATGCGGTCGATCATGATCGTTTCGCGGCTTAATTTTTATTGGGAGGAAATTAATGTGGGTTGGCCAGGCTATTATAGTGTTAATTCCGCCGTATCGGTAATCGACGATCGTTGCAAGCTCACTGCAATGTGTTAACCATTGTTATTAGACGACTGCAAGACTCAATGCTCCCGCCACGATTAATTACCGAACGAAAACCAATCGTTATCTTTTCTTCTCATTTGTAGGATGAATGGTTCCAGGAAGTGGAATATGATACGTGCGTCAATTCTTTTCTGACATCGCTTTAGTTTTCAGAAAGTCTGCAACGTACCAGGCCTATTTCAATAATTCATATTATCACTCGAAAAATATATTCTGATTCCACACATAAAAATCTTCTCAGAAATTGAGAAATATTGAAGGCTTTCTGCTTCGCAGCATTGACTTTCCACTTAAGCTTGCCGTTGCAGACTAGCTGACTCCAGACATCTAACCGGTATTTATCATCAATCAGTTCTTTAGCCTCTATGTGTAATTACTCGACTCTTATTCCCTTGTAGTATTTTCAAAAGTAGCTGTATTAAATCTCAACTTCGACGATAAAGTAAATCAAACTTTTAAATGGATTAAGAAAACAAGATATATGTTGGTTTATTTTAAACCCCAATTTATCGCTTGTTGTAGATATTTATTTTTTTGCAAGACCTGCATCGTCATCTGGTTGAGCTTTCGGTTCGAAAATAAACCTGGATGTTATAAAAGAGAAGCATAGATGTTCTTCCCCTGAGCGTAAGTCTGCTTTATAAATACAGTAGACCGCTTCCGTGATACGAAAATACTCTGATTTATGGTGTTCTCCACTTAAGTATTCCGCATTGCAGTCGCGTTTCGCGGTAAAGTCATCACTTGGTTAGTCTTCGTCAAAGTCACATCATATTACTTCTAATTATTATCAGCCGGGAGGTTAACCGGTTTTGTGACAATTTATAAAATAAGGGTTAAATCAGCATATGACATCACACTTGGAAAATATAAATTCGAATAACAATTTTTTTAAATGATCCCATTTCTCTCGTTTTTAGGGTTGCATATCCCCGGGCACAAACCCACATAGTTTCAATCGGGTGTTCGTCCGTCTATTGAACTTTTTTCTCATGAGGGGAAATGAGAATAGGGAAAAGAGGGCAAGTGAGGGAAAATTGGGTTAGGGGTAGTGCGAGGAAATGGGGAAAGGGGAGTAGGGGAAGTTATGGTAGGGTGAAGGAAGAGGTAATGAGAAGAGGGGAAGTAGAAGAAGCTATTGAAAATGAGGGTGGAGGAGAGAGGTACTAGGGGAAATTAAGGGAGGTTAAGTAGGGTAATTGTGGTTAGGAAGTATTGGAAATGATTGGAAGTGAGAGTATGAGTAGTGCCCCACATTAAATCTTTTAATAAAATATTTTTTCTGCTAATTTAAGAAATAAAATAATATAAAAAGGATGTAATTTAAAATTGAAATTAGATTATTTTTAATAAAACATGTTTATACTTTAAAAAAATGTATCTGAATAATGTTTTTTTAAATTGAATTTTTTCTTGCTAATGATTCTTACCAGTTTTGGGAAATAGCTGAATTTTAATAAATGATGCCTTATTTCAGGGAAAACATTATTTGAAGATTGAGTTGTAGGAAATGTTTCCCTGAAAAGAAATAGGTCACGATTCATTCAAATTCAACATTTTTTTGAAAATTGATAAGAATCGACAGTAAACAAAAGTTCAATTTTAAAGCTATTGTTGAAATAGTTATTTTTTCTAAGTTTTAACCTTTTTTTATAACAAAATAATATTTGGTATTTTATAAAAATCACTGATAATATAATTTTAATTCTTAACACAACAGAAAACGTTCTTCTTCAGAGGCCAGAATTTAAGCACTACAATTACCTTAAATATGCAGTGAATTATTAGAAACTATTAAAAAAATCCCACCATTTTTTCGTCTAACGCTAATTCTTTTTCATGGAAAAGTCTGATATAATATTTTTAGTTGATAATGCATCTCTTTTAGTTAAAAATTTTCATACTTAGTTGAAGATTGAACTATTTTGTCACCAAATTGTTTAATCAGAAGAAATTTAATTTTCTTAACTAAAAATTTAATTAATTTATTTTTGGCTGAAAACTTGGAACTTGGTTGAAAATTAAAGTTTATCGTTATAAATTAATTTGTTGTTGTTGAAGTTTCCTTATCTTAGTTAAAGATTCATTATTTTAGTTGAAAATCCAACTATTTCTTTGACAATGAAACTATCTATGTTGGAAATGAAATGTTTTTTATTCAAAAATGCGAGCATTTGTTTGGAAATTCATATTTGTAGGTTGAAAATTCGTTACTATATTGAAAATTCAACTGTTTGGTTTTAAATGCAACTGTTTATTTGGTAATTAATTTTTTTATTGTTGAAACTTCATCCGTTTGGTTAAAAATTTATCTTTGAAAGTTAAAAATGTAAGTACTTGGTTAAAAATTTCGTTAAAAATTGTATCTATTTGTTGAAAATTGAACTATTTTATTAAAAAGTCATCTTTTTTGGTTCAAAATTCAACTGCTTTATAGAAAAGTCGTCTTTTTAGAGATAATTCATCATTTTAGATTGAAAATTTGTTTATGTTATGTTAATTTAACTATTTTGTTGAAAATTCATCTTTTCGTCTTCAAATGTCGACTGTTTTCTAAAAAATCGACTTTTAAGCTTGAAAACTAAACTCCTTTGTTGAAAATGCACCTCTTTTGATAAAATCTAATACTTATTAATTTAAAATGCAATACATTTTAATATGGTACTTCTTTAATAATGTTAAAAGATTATGTTTGAATGTTTTATTTTTTATTTTAGACGTTTATTGAATGAATTTTAGCTTTATGTGCTGGAAACAGTTTTCAAAATATTGTGACGTAATGTTTGAATGACAGCATATAGTCAGCAACATAAAATATTGGCTAATGTGCGAATCTGTTTTTGAAATTACTCTACTGCAGTCTCATGTCAGAATTGCCAGAATAAACTTTATTTGTAGGACAATAATTGCTCACTTGTTTGCAAAACACTGTTGGATTTTTATAATCATAATTGAATTAATAAAGATATGATTTTCAGTTTAAAGTTCTCTTCATTAATTTAAGATAATAATATGACATAGCTAAAAAAATAAGGTCTAGGAGGTGAAAGTAGAGAAAAGAGCTTATTACCGTTTGTCAAAGAGTTTAATGATCAGGGAATGAACAGGATATTTCATGTTAGGGGACATTTCTCCATGTTGTGCAGTTATCGATTTCTGTTTAATTAATGGGACCTTGACAATAAAAATGATCTATGTCTACCGAGGTGTTTTGCATATGGCAAATATGTCGTCCATCTAGATGTGGCAATATAAATCTAGATAGGAAAGATGAAATATTATAAAAAATCCATTGTTGCGTCAGTAATGTTCAATAACTGCAATTCAACGGCAGATGTAGAATGTCACTACACTGAGAATTTTTCAGGGATGACTGTTTTAAACACTAAAAGGGTAATAATGTGAAGAGCGAAATTATTTTATGCATGTTTTAATCTTTTAGTACTCAAACTTTGAATTCTACCACGTGTTTTTAGTCTATTTCCCTATTTTACGACATTCCTTAAAACAAAACAAAATCGTAGGTTTCATTAGGGTTTCTACCTGCCTGCCTCGTATTTATGTTTTAATTTCATTTTGTCAAGCTTTTTGAGTGCTGCGACTGTGAAGCCTCGATTTAAGATGCATTTTAATGCGATCGTTTCTGAAGAGATCGTAAAACTTTATCTGGAGCGGTCATATATTTGAGAACTGTCTTCTGTTGAGCTTTCATGTGTGTTTCAAGTGATGTGTGTATTTTACTCACGTGCTGAAATAAATGTCAATTGGAATATTATCGCAAATAATTTTTAGCATTAGAATCGAAAATATTAAGATGGTATCTGGAAAAGTGGAACAGATTCTGATGTACGTATTATTAGAATTTATTACAATTTTACTTTCTGGGCATCTATATAACAGTATACTTTGTCAGAGAATTGATTAACGGTATGTATCAGATCTTGGAAGCCAGTCATCTAATTCAATTATATGAAACTCAAGAGTCAGCTAAGTATCATAATATATAACAGTTTAGTCTAAGTTACTGCTAACTTGGCGCTAAGCTTTGAGATCGTAGGGTGAGGCTTTACGACTATGCTTCACGGATTGGTATTCAGTTCCGAAGTGAATTCTTGTAATAAAGGGATCCGCACAAGCCAGCACCACGTTTAACGGCAATTACCTTTCCCACAATTTTACGCAAACCTTTAAGATGGGTTATATGGGCATCGAAAGATCAGGCGAAACAAATTCGTCCTTGTAACACTGCGCTTTTGGACAAGTCACGGTTTTTATTAAGAGTTACAAATTGCTGCTCTTATCCAGACGAAAGTGCATAACAGGCGTTAGTGGCAAAATTGCCTAAAATAATTGCAGTCTCGGAATCTTGAAGATAAACAGGCTCTACTTCTGGGAATATTAGTTGAACACCCAATTCATTTTTTACTCTGAGTGTAGATACAAAAAGGTTTTTCATTGTTTAAAACTTTTACTTGTTGCACAATCACCAAGAAACTGATCAAACAAAGTCGAAAGACTTTGGTACGTCCGAGATATGACGGAATTTATTAGATGACTGGTGAAACATCAGCACTGGTTTAATGTTGCCAAGAAATATGCATTTAACAGGCGGACAAGCTGGCAACGTCAACAAATATGACGAGATCTTTCATTATTTTACAATGGAAATCACCACCATGGAAGGAAAGAAGAGAAGAAGATCTTCAAAAGTACTTAGACGTATAATTACTCTACCATCTATATTCGTCGACTCAAAGTGCCGGACATGTCGGTTGGAGTGAACGCATATTGTATTTCTGGCCAGTTCTTCTCGGCAAAAGGAATTTTAGTAGACCTCACCTGAAAAAAGCGCAATGGATATTGGATCCGGCAACTAACCTTCGCCCATGATCACGAACTCGTTCGAAGAGCACCAAGTGTTAATCTTTCACAGATGGTATTCCAGATTAGCTGCTTTGAACTTTGCCAAAGCAATGTCGACAAGCGAAATGGAGTTCTAGTGTGACATGACACTCCCAATGAAAGCGAATTCAAGTCTTAATTTAAAACTATATTTATTTAAAGTCAGGATTAACAGATAAATTGTAGAGATACAAAAGATTTTCATGAAAATCTTAATATCTTTAAAATGCTAAAAGCATATTTTATGTTGCTTAGTGAGATGAAAATGTTATTCTCGGCTCAGATTTCAACCGTGAGAAGTATCATATATAATGTCGTTAGAGCACTAATACTGCTCGATTCTGCAATGTGATTACATTGAGAAAGCTTTCTTGTGAAAAATTTGTCCCACCTGCCAACTTACACTCGTACTGGAGTGAATGAAAGAAAAAAAGAAAGGAATCTTATATCCTGGCGGAACGCGGTAGATCCCAATCAGTGGACAGTTTTTAATGGTTTCCTCAAGTCGTGCCAGTGTGAGTGACTACCGAAATCTGTAGCTTTATTTCCCCTTAGTTTCGCAAACCCTACAAGATAAACGAAGCTCATTCCGTTGTCGAGTGAATCTTTGCGTCACGGAGGAACTGGAATTTAATGGACCGGACGTCATTGCGGGACCAATTTCAAGATGACGCATCTGTGCGTATCCTGTGCTCTCTGCTATGCCAATGCAACACCCTGTAATTTCAACCTCGTTACACCTTCGAGCGGTCACTTCAAATGAAAGGTCCCGGGGGAATTATAAGTCTTATGTTTTACAATTCAATTTTTAATACTTAAGGGTATTTCAATCCTTTGGATCAGGGTAAGGAATTAAAAAATAAATGTGTTTGAACTTGGCGTTTTAAAGAAGAAAGGTACATTTTTATCAAATTATCTAGACTCTAGATAATTTTGAAGGATCTAGGGATGATTAAAGGAAAGGTATTGACAACAAAAAGAATCGAAGCTACGGTTACTTTTTCGCTTTCCTAGAGAAGTCCTCACCAACTTGCTTGACCTCACATGAGGTCAGCTGTCGGATATCAATATTCAATAAGGGTTCCCGTCTCAAGATGTACGCAGACATGCTAAGTAGCATTATCTTTATTTTTAAGCCCACGTACGTATCAACGTGGACGTGTGCGGAAGCTAAATATAAATGTATTGCAAGTGATGTCGAGAGCGTGAAAGCCCGCACGTGAAACCAAAACCTTCGGTGGACAGATCAATTTGCGACTACATCTGATATAAGGAACCCGACGCATGTTGGTCCACAGAGCCCACATTAATCATTTTTATCATTTGATAATACTTGGTAAGAGAAATAAAATTGCCTAAAGAACCATCTCTCTAGATGTTTTCGTTTTTAAGATATAATATTATAAACAAATTAATGACTAAATGTCACACGCAAATAATAAGTTATCCAAACTTTACAGGATTTTCAAAAACTTTAGAATAGCTCAGAAATTTATACAAATTTCGTATAACATTTACTACAATGTGCAAGACAATCCTCGAAATAATCAAGAGTCCGCCTGTGTATTATTTCATGACTCTCGAAATATCTTGCACTATTTCGAGAGACATGGAATCACTCACGGGCTCTTTTCATTATTTAAAGGAATGACTTGAACTTTGTAACAAAAACGATACATGAAATTTTCAGAAATTTGTGGACCATCCTAAAGTTTTGGACATTCAAGTAAAGTTTAGTTTAGATAGTTATAGAAAGTACCGTAATACTAGTCCTAGCGCTATACCTGACTAGTCAGTTTTACGGGGAAATCCGTAATACTAGTTTGTACCAATTTATGAATAGTTTATAAAGTTATCAAATATTTTTAAAGCTATTAAGGCCCATGAGCAGTGGGGGATGAATAAATTATCATATCGTATAATTAAATACTAAAGACTCCAGGGGAAATAAAATTAGGTGGAAAAATAAACTGTCTTTACATCAGTTTGATCTATAGATTTATGGGACAAGTATTTTTTGCTTAATATTTCATGAATTTAAATATTTGAATCCATATAAACACGACGAAGCCTGGAGGGGTGAATTCAAAGCACATACATGCGTACCCCAAAGGCAACTTAATTGTAAGTAAGATTGTATAAGAGGCAGAGGCTTCTGGGCCCTCTGGGGTACCCCGTAACCCCCATAGACTATATAACCGTAACACAAGTGCACATGGAACTCAGCATTCTTATTTCCATAATGACACGTTTCCCCGATATCACATGGCATGCATTACATACATCGAGAATATAATAATTGATCTACATATCCACATACTAACAGTATTAATGTTTTACTTCTAAATCCGTCCTCAGCTTTTCTTCTTCTGTCCATCTTTCTCGTTACACTCTTTTTCTATGTTTTGTGATTTACTTTCGCTATCCTTGGTACTGTTTACTTGATTCCTGGCAATTTGCATGAACAGCTCTTTATACTGATTATGCTTGATCCTAGAGTAAGATAACATCTAGGAGCACATTTAGAATGATATCTTTTTATAAATACAACTAGTAGAAGATTCATTTAAAACTAGCCATTATCGTAAAAAAAATGTAATTAAAAGCATGCTTATTTAGAATAATAATTCTATTATCTCAGAAACATTACATAAAAACTGTGTCAAAACTTATTGAAGGAAAACTGAACCACAGATGGTTCATTTTGAGCGATACGAAGATTAAAAGCAATTTAATTGTTTTTCAGATTTGACATTGATCATGACAGTGAACATAGCTGAAGTTCATAATGAGTTTTTAAGAAAATGAGGTGAAACAAAATTGAAACCCTAATTTTGCATGTGTAAGCTCTCTAGGGGGCCGAGCATAAAATGGGTGAAGTCTTTTAGGTAAGATATTCCCAAGTCTGCGAATAAATACAAAAAGAATTTAGAAAGATTTTACTGTAAAAAGCTATTTGTCAGTGCAATCTAATGCTTATTATAGTACTTAGTGCATAAAATTTCAACAAAATATATGTTACTTTATTTTTAACTGTAACAGTATTAAGTAATACTGTTACTGTAGTTGACTTTTCAATATTAATAGTTCCCAGTAATATTAGTTTTTATATTAGCTGTAATAATTATGAATTTATACAATAATAATAAATAAATAAGCAAATAATTGGTCATTCACCAATTAAAAAAGGTTTTGTCTGAAATTGTCAATTCCTCTTCCACAGGTAAGATACTGTGAGATTTGCTAACCCCCCACACCCTGGTCTTACTAAGATTTTATAAACTTAGCATATCAAATATTTTAATGACCGTAAGTATTTAGATTATTTAAAACAGGCTTAACAGTCATCCTTTTTGGTTAAAGATTCAACGGTCTTGTTGAAAATTTGTCTTTTTGACTTGAAAATTCAAGAAATTATTGTTTGAATTTTTTTTGTCGTTTGGTTAAAAATTCTTTTTTTTTCATTGTAGAATTATCATCTTGTTTGGATAAAGCTGTAACTAACGGTTTTTATCCTATTTCAGTTACGCAGTAACTGCTTTGTTCAAAATTCACATTTTGGATTCAAAAATCAATTGTTTTGAAAAAAAATTTTATTTTCAACTAGAAAATTAAATAACTTGGTGAAAACTCAACTATTTGCTCAAAAGTTTAAATACTTTGTTAACAATCTGTTTTTTTCAGTTGAAGATTCATTATTGTAGATTAATCGGTTTATTTGTAAGTTTAATAACTGTCTATCATCTTCATTTATTAATCACAATATTGGTCGAAAAACTTTTACATCTTGTTATATTTAATTTTTGGTTGTAAACTTATCCTTTTCAGTTGAAAATTCAATTAATTGAGTGAAAATTCATGTATTTTGTTAACTATTTGACTTTTCTGGTAGAAAATTAATATTCTTGGTTTAAAATGTAATTTCTATTTAGTTAAAACTTCATAGATTTTGTTAGAAGTTCGTCTTTTTTATAGTAAATTAATCTCATTTGAGGATTTAAATACTTTATTGATTATTTCTATATTTTTCTTAAATTAAAAATTTATCATTTTAATTTAAAATTCAGATCTTTTATTTGAAATTAAAATACGTCAATAAAAATTCTTTTCTTTTTGGTTAAAAAAATTCAATTAGAAATTGAAAATTTGGTGAAACATGAACTTCTTTGTTGAAAAATCAAATTTTTTATAGAAAACTCGTCTATTAGCTAGAAATATCAGTAGACAATTATGAATAAATGTATTAAAACTTTTTAAAAATTCAACGGTTTTGTTAAAAAAGTACGTATTTTATTGATAGTTCGTTGTCGAAAATTAATCTTCTTGGTTGAAGATTAATTTATTTAGTTGAAAACTCAACTGCTGTATGAAAGCTTTTCTTATTGGCCTGAAAATGTAATAGTTTGGATTAAATTTTATGTATTTATTGGCTTAATATTTTTTCCTGATTGAAAATTCAACTTTTGTTGCAAAATGTTTGGTTGTAGATCAATCTTTTTCAGTTGAGGATTCAACTAATTTCTTGAAAATTTGTCTTTTTTGTTGAATCTAGCTGTTTTAATGTAAAATAAAAACCTTCTCTTGGTTAAAATATAAACTATTATATATCTGGTTGAGAATTAATTCTTTTTGGATACAAAATCAAGAACTTGGTTTAGAGTCGAACCACTTTGTAAATTAAAAAAAAACAATAACAATAATTACGTTACGAAGGGCGGGGGAAGGGTAAAAACTTACGAAAAACTTACTTATGTCAGCGAAAGGTGCTACGCGATTTGACATTTCAGAAAAAGACTTTACGTAAGTTCTACACATCTTCTAACAGAGTATGTGCTTAAGGACAGTTTTGTTATGTATTTTCTGTTTTCTGCATAGCGACAGTAGTTCGCGAGAAAATGGTATATTAGTGTTATTTTGGGTATATAAGAATTAGCAAAAGGTCTATTCGCATTATTTGAAAACACCGATTAATTGTTTAAACTCAATTATTGATCATCGAAATAATCACTATAGTTTTTGCAAAATTGATATTTTCTCAGACCAATAATTTGTAGCTCGAAAGTGACAGTGAAAACTTGACGCCAAGTGCCAACATTTTTGCATAGATTGAGCTAAACAGTGTTTGTAGCCAATAATCATACAAATCAAGGTGTGAATAATTGCTGCTCCTCTCTTCAAACACTGTTTTTTATGTTCTTTATATGTCTATTTACAACAAAAACCTCTAATTATAGTTGATCAATCAAAACCGATACCTGCAATTTATTCATGCTTAGCAAATATAACACACTTCTAATTAAATATTACAGACGTAACTCCAGACCGTGATTTTTTTCCTTGCTACGAGTTTTTGCTTAAATCAAGATTTAAAATTCACTTCAAGTGGATCCGACTATATCTTTACCGCTTACCGAATGCGTCTTGAAAGCGAAATAATTATGCTTAATTCCTCTTTTACGATCGGGGTAATCGCATTGTCAGATCAAGTATAAGATTCGAGGGAAAGGCAAAGCAAAATTAAAAGGTTAATAAATTATAGCAAGCTCAGCTCATTGCATTTTATTATGCACTTCATAAATGGAAATTTTCGGATAAGAACAATATTTTTATATTTAGTTCTCTATTAAAATTAATATCCTATTCGCCTGTACTATATATATTATTAACCTTAAGTATGAATGTGATTTAATTTTGGCAATAACACGTACATGAGGTCTGACAGA
>NC_046666.1:66619942-66621576 GCF_010883055.1 Belonocnema kinseyi | reverse complement strand
AGTCGAGAAAATTTCAATTCCAAATGTGCAAAATTGAAGAAATATAAAATGTAAATCCAGAAAAAGAATAAAAAAAATCAAAAAGACTAATTTTCAAGCAATATTCAAATCCGAATCACAGCCAAAAATAGGTATTTTCGATAAAACAGTTGAATTTTCAACAATCCTTTAATAAATTTACTATCACAAACTGAAAAAACAGTTTTTGTTTAATTTTACATATGAATTTTACATATTACTATTTTTACGGATTTACATATTTACAAAGATTCAGAAACAAATTCTGTATAATAAGTTAGCGGAGTTGTGTACATATTTCGAGTTGATTGTTTAAAAAATGCGAAATGCTTGAATAAACCAAAAACTCTCGCGTTCAGTCACCCCGTTCTAAGCCTTCCTAGAACTGCCGGCTCCCTCAGTTTCTCTGAGGATCAGAGCGAGAGCCCAGGGCTATTTGAAAGCCAGCTCCGACACTTGACTGAAAGCGAGAGTTTGGTGTACTTCCGTACAACAAAAAATTACACATATGAAATCCTGATATACCTAAAAAAATCTGGAATTACTAGGAAATTTTTCTATTCAGAATTTGATTAGATACCTTGTAGCGTACAAAAAATAGGCATAATAATAGAAACCTGCAAATTTGATAAAATTGCTATCTAAAATTTTAGGAAGGATGGCTTTCATCACAGAGCCAATCGAACTTTTATTTTCATGAATTAAAGTGGAAGTGGATTTATCCAGAATCTAAATTTAGCTTCACTTGAGATTACGAAGCGGATGGCAAGTTTGTGACGTTTAGTAAAATGAAATGCGAATAAAAATGATTCTCGCCGTTGAGGCGATGCGGCGCTTTGCAGTAATTAACGTTAATCGATGGCTCATTACCGAGGTGGCTTACAACCGCAAGATTCTTTATTAATTAAGTACTCAAATAGTTCCCGTTCATGGAATATTTTACGAATTCTACGACTGTCGATTACCTTGTCCATTATCGCAGCTTTCCACGCATTTATATACATTCTCACGTTCCGGCGTTGCAAATAAAAAGCCGGAGGGCTAACCGTTTAAACTAGAGAAATTGGATTTTGCATTTCCTTATTGATGTTCAATTCAAAACGCTTGGCTTTGATTAGAAAAATGAGGGATTATTTGATCTTGAGAAATGTTGAAAAGTGTTAACAAGAAACGAAGAGAAAGTAGTTATCCGACTAGCTAAATAAGGATTTTTTCGCAACCTTTAAGTATGGACATGCGGTCTCACAGACCGCACCATACTTCTGATATGTGGGTTCCTTTCTTTTCTAGTCTTCTACGAGGCTGCTGTTATTAGAAGCTTTAATTTTTATTGTGCTTTTGCCTAGGTAGGTGGACAAACTGTTTCCTGCATTTAATTGGTAAGTAATGTAATGGAAAGCTAATACATGGCCAGTTAGAACGCACCTCCATGATAGCGTCATAATTTTATATTTCTGTTTCAATTTGTTTCAAGGTATTTAAAATTCAAATGTCATACAAAAACAAACTTCAGCTCAATGCAGGTACCCCAGAGTATTCAACGCGGGCGCCCAAAAAAATCTTGCGTCCCGATTATCCCTCATTTTAGGAAGAAGTGACAAATTAGTATGAAAGTA
>NC_046666.1:66615989-66619842 GCF_010883055.1 Belonocnema kinseyi | reverse complement strand
TGGATCAATCTGAAAAATCTCTATCCCTTCCACACACTACTCCTTTCCCCTGCCGAGTGAGTCACGCCTACCCCGAAAGGGAAATGGCTTAATGGTGTAAATAAGTACTTTCCTAATAAGTTTCTAGGAACTTATTTATTATTCCAAATTTATAAACGTTTGCCACATTATGTTAAAAAATATTTTTAATATGCGATGACCGTCGAATAATTAAATAAATAAATAATAATCATAACACAATTAACCATGTCTTGATTATTTTTTTCTAAAGTCCTTGCATTTGAAAAAGAATTATTTTTAAAACCTTTGTTTTCTTTTTATAACCCTAAAAGTCAGTGCATATTAAACATATTAATAGTTGGAATACAAAATATTTTCCAAGTGAGTTGATACTCTGTAATAACTAGAGAAGACAAGAGACTCTTCACGAAGATAAGGGAGTCTAATCTTTTAATCAAAATTAGTGTGGATGCTATATTATTAAAAAATTGTAAAAGTGTTAAATTCCTAAGATTTCCAAAAAAGATGTAGCATTTTAACAAATTAGCTGCATTTTTAACCAAATAGTCGAATTTTCAACGAAAAAGATAACTTTTCAACAAAATACATGAACTTTCAACTTAATAGATGAATTTTCAATAAGAAATAGAATAGATTGAATTATTAAAAAAAAAATATATTTATCAAACAAACAAAATGATTTTTCAACAAAACAGTTAAATTTTCTACTAGTGATCAATTTTCAACTAAAATAATTAATCTTAAACTAGAAAAGTTGAATTTTAACCAAAAAGATGAATTTTTGACTAAATAGTTCAATTATTAGCAAAAAAAGATACATTTTTAACCAAAAATGCAATTGTTAAGTTTTCATAAAAAAAGAATTTATTAATAAAATAGTTAAATCTTGTAATATAAAGTTACTTTTAAAATTAAAAATAAATGTTACTTAATTTCATACGATAATATAGACATAGACAAAATTTGAGCACAATCTCGAAAAAAGTCCCTTAAAAAAAAATACCTAACATTTTCAGATTTTCCAGGTATATACAAATTTCAACACAATATATACACTTTCAACCAAATAGTTGAATTTTAACTATAATTATAAATTTTCAAGTAAAAAAGATAATCTTTTTACCAAAAATTTAATAGTTAAATTTTCAGTGGGAAGAATAAATGTGAAACCAAAGAGTTGATTTTTCAACCAAAATGATGGAATATTCAACTTAATTAATTAAATTTCGAGTATAAAAACTTAATTTCAAAAAACAGAAAAATGATTTTTTTAACAAAATAGTTAAATTTTAAGTTAAAAAATTAGTTTTCAACCTAAAGTGAAAAGAATTTTCAACAAAATAGTGCAGTCTTTAACCACAGAGATGAATTTTTAGTTAAAATCATAAATCTATAGTTATAAAAATGTATTTTTAACAAACGAAAAAATAAATTCTTTACAACAAATTTAATACCTGATGTTTGGATAAAAAATTATAATTTTAAATCTGAAATAGTTGGATTCAATCAAAAAGACGAAATTTCAACAAGATTTGAATTTTCCACTAAGAAAGATTTTTCAATCAAAAGAGACAAAAGTGTGAACCAAAATGTTGAATTTTCAACTAAGAAGATATATTTTTATCAAAATGGACGAATTTTCAGAAAAATGCATACATTTTTAACTAAATAGTTAAATCCAGTAATATAAAGCTGTTTTTACATCACTCGAAATGCATTCTTTATATTTTGTAACGACTTTATGTATTCTTTGCTTTTTCAGAGATAAAGCTATGTAATGGTAACAATTTCTTAAAATTTTAAATTTGTTTAATTGAACGTTGCTTAATTTTAAAATGTCCAATTTAATGGTTTTGAAAAATCTATTCAAGTTCGGATTTTTGGGTATTCACAGGATTAAAAATTTTTTTTATAGAAAAATTCTTTTCATTAACATAATTCAAAATAGTTTTAAGAATGGAGAAGATTCCTTGATTCGAGACAAATCGATTGAATTATAATATAAATACATTTTCTTGAAGAGTACGGAAGTTATAGTCATTTATACAATTTGAAAAATCTGTTTTGATTACATATTTGTATTTTTTTTATTTTGACTTCCTCTGGGAGAAAGCTATAAAATTGTAAATATAAACAAAGTGGAAACATTCGAGATCGAATTCTCAAACATTTTTTAGTGTCACTCTCATCAAATTCTTTCATTAAAAGAAACAATAATTTTCTTTCGACTGCGAAATGCTATCTCATGAATGTGGAAAATAACTGATCGGCTCGACTTTTTCTCTCGGATGTTTTCACCTTCTAAATTACCACTAGATTGTTTTTTAGCATTTTTCAATGCAGTCCAATTACTCTTAGTTTTTTTTTATTCGCAGTGTATTAAAATTGTTCTCTTATCACTGAACTGTTATGCAGCATCATCTTAAGTGTACTAATATTTGTAATTCTCGTGAAATAAATGTCTCTTCTGGGGATATATACGTACTGCATACTGCACACTTGTAAAATGATAGATTCTTTAATAAATTTTAACAAAGATTTCAACCTTGAAAGTTACTTTACATGCACCTTCGATATAATAATTGATTGTTCCTTTACATTTATCTATTAAGATAATTTCACAATATTATCCATTAAAACGAAAAACCAATAGTCTTTTCCGAGGTTTTTTCTTCTATATCTCACGGCGCAGCCTGATTATATACATAAGTCAACCGTTGCTCATCAAATAACCATAAATCTTTCAGAGTAATGTATCGAACGCTTTTCTGACAGACAAAAGCTGCTCTGATAGACATGTTGCCTGGTTCATTATTATCTTTGTCATTGTTTACTCTATGAGCTTAGGAAATAATGCTATTCTCTCAGATACTTCATTTCTGACATTTTTTATTCTTCTCTCATTACATTATTAAGCCTCACCTCTTGGAGTGAATCTCGATCGATGCCAAGTCCGTTCAACCTAAAGAGGTACATTTCTAGGCTAATTCTTTCGCTCGAATCTACATACAATGACAATTTACGCAATGATCGTTCGTTCTTCGTGGATTCTAATCACTACAAATAGCAGAGTGATACTTACACGGTATCGAGCTAGAGAGTAATAAATTTTCTTGCACGTTGAGCGAAATTCCGTTCGTCATAGTATAACTTTATGTTCAGCTCTAAGAGTGAATCCCGTATTCGCATTCTGGGTGGAGTTTATGTTTCGCGAACAACGACAGGTAGAGCTCTTCGAGATAATATATTGTACTGAGGACTCTAGAAGCACTATTTAGAGATTGTGAGACACTTGTAATCCGATCGGAGATTTGTAGATGAGGATGTGAGTGCTCTTGGCTGAAAATAGTTTGCAAAATAATATTTATTTTTAGAAATGTTGAGCTCCCTACAGACTATTCCATGAGGATTCATTGATATAAAGATGTCTTGAAATTCTGTCTGATACAGCTGCTCTATGAAAGGAACACCCTGAAGACCATGTTATTTCAGCCTATGTGGAAATTTGCGTTACCATTCAGAGTAAAATCATCAGTCCAAACTTCGGCAGCCATAGATGGGCCAACTTTTATATTTATCAGACACTTACTCGTATGTCGGTCCAACGTAAACTGCCAACGTTGGCAATCAGGGACTGACCGAATATCGAGCCAGCTCTGGCCCAAACATGGTCCCAAATCATCGGGTACGCTCTCATAACAAATTTTGTTAACAAGCAATGCCAAATATCAGCCCAATTGTGGGTCCGGATGCAATAAGGGCACATAAAATTTTTTCGTGCGAAAACGAAGTCCCCTGGAGGCTTTAGAAAAAATTTTCGAATTTTAATTTT
>NC_046666.1:66613080-66615889 GCF_010883055.1 Belonocnema kinseyi | reverse complement strand
TAGATGCACGATCGAAGTGTGTGGTACCGCAGTTGTAGGAAGAATGTCTGGTGATGCGTGGTGGAATGATGAAATCCAGGCTGCCCAAAAAGCAAAAAGAGAGGCGTACAAGAGAACTTTGAACATCCCAGGTCCTAGCAATGAAGAAATAAGTAGACGTAGAAATGATTATAGACGCGAAGTCAGGATACTTAAACGATTAGTTAAAGAAAGTAAAGATACAATTAGAGCAGAAGAAGAGATAAAAATACAAAACGACTTTGAAGGAAGCAGGAAACTACTTTATAAAAAAATGAAAGGAAACAAATGTACAGAAATTGTCAACATGAGAAATAGTAGGGGGCAAATGGTATATGATGCAGACGGAAATATAGAGGCTTTCAGATACTATTTTAGGAGACAATTCGGAGATGAAGCTATAGCACACCACAACTGCGATGTTGAACACGATGCGATGGAAAACCTAATTGAAAAAGTCTGTGTCACTGAGGTTAGGGATATAATTAAGAACTTGAAAAAAGGTAAGGCTGCCGGGGTAGACGGTATTAACGCTGAAATGCTTAAACACGGTGGCGCGTGCATACCACATAGACTGTGCGAATTGATTATTAGCTTCTTAAGCACCGTAAGTAAAATATATTCAAAAATATTTATTCGTAGGGTAAGGAAAAATAACAGAAGCAAAGATTTGGTAAGTCCAAACTGGGTTTATGCCAGAAAGGTCATGTACGGATCAAATATTTAGCTTAAGGCAAATAACAGAAAAAAGTTTGAGAGTAGGAAAAAAAGTTTTCTGTGCATTTGTTGACCTAGAAAAAGCTTTTGACAAGGTAGATAGAAGTAAGCTTTGGGAAGTCCTGAAAGAGTATGGAGTCAATGGATGGATCCTACAAGCTATAAAAACAATATATACATATAGCAAAGCGAGTGTAAGAGTGAATGGGAAACTGAGTGACTGTTTCGATATTATTCAAGGAGTTAGACAAGGATGCGTTATGTCATCATGGTTATTTATATTATTTATGGACAATTGTTTAAGAGTGGCTCTCTTCGACGAAGAGGATGTGGATGTCGAAACAGTAAGGATACGAGGGTTAGCGTTCGCAAATGATAAGGTTGTTATGGCAGAGTCTATCGAAGACCTATAAAGAATGTTGAATAAACTACTATCTGCGAGAAAACTATAGGCATCTGCCTTTGAAGCTTAACAACTCAGTCAAAAAAAATGCTAGCGCAACAAAAAGACAGTCATTTAAAAGCTGAAAGTGTTGTACGTTAATGGGCTTGAGGACATTTATGTAAAAAAAATTTTGTGCTTAGCAGACTGAAAAATGTAAAAAAAGTAAGGATTTTTGGGTACATTTAAGAACAGTCAAGTTTAGAGCATTATTTCTTATACAAGGGGCGATGGAAAAAATTTGAAAAAATTCATGAGTATGAGGAAAACTGTTGTGAACCAGTTGCAGTTGAGAAATTTAAAAAATAACAAGAATTGTTGCTTAAAAGCACAAAAATGTGCAACTATATTATCTTCAGTCCTAATACAGATATTAAAGCGATTCAAACTGCAGACTGTAATTAATAGGCTCTGCATTTATTTTCAATCACCCGGAAGGATGCGTTAATCTTCTTTTTTGTGAAAATCGCGATATTTTTAAACATTTTTTTTGTTGGAAAACAATTGAAGATAATATAGTTGCACATTTTTGTGCTTTTAAGCAACAATTCTTATTATTTTTTAAATTTCTCAACTGCAACTGGTTCACAACAGTTTTCCTCATACTCATGAATTTTTTCAAATTTTTTCCATCGCCCCTTGTATAAAAAATAATGCTCTAAACTTGACTGTTCTCAAATGTACCCAAAAATCCTTACTTTACTTTACATTTTTCAGTCTGCTAAGCACAAAAATTTTTTTACATAAACGTCTTTCAGCTCATTAACGTAGAACACTTTCAGCTTTTAAATGACTTTTTTTTTGTTGCGCTAGCATTTTTTTTGTCTGAGTTGTTAAGCTTCAAAGGCAGATGCCTATTGTTTTGTCGCTGATAGTATATGCAAGCATGAAGAGCATGGTCCTCAAAATTAACACAAATAAAACAAAAACTATGGTGTTCGAAGGAAAGAGTGACAAAACACTATGCAATATTTTATTAAATGATGAGAGAATTGAACAAGTTGATGAGTTCGTATACCTTGGTAGCTTATTTACTAGGGACGGGAAGATAGATGAGGAATTAGAGAGACGAATAAATGAAGGTAAGAAGGTTATTGTAGAGCAGGTCCCCTTATCAGAAGTAGAAGTATATCAAATAAAGCTAAAATGGCAATGCATAATTCTATATTTGTACCGGCTGTACTATACGGTAGCGAGACATGGACTTATCAAGAAAAAGATAAGAGTAAAATTAACGCAATTGACATGAGATTCATGCGCATAATAAGCGGGAAAACCCTAATGGACAAAGTAAGTAACGAGATAATTCTAAAAGAATGTGGTTCAGAAGAGACGCTAGTAGACACATGGGAAAGAAATCGGTTAAGATGGTTCGGACATGTTGAGAGAATGCCAAATGAACGACTAACGAAACAAGTGTATCAAGGTAAAGAAAATGGCAGCGTGCCCAGGGGTAGACCGCGGAAAGAATGGTTAGAATGTGTGAATGTGACCCTACTTAGAAGAGACATAAGAAGTCACAAAAACACAAGAGCCTGCATGAAAAAATGCATGGACATAAAAGAAGCTAGAGAAGTATGCCAGGACAGGAAAGTATGGCGGCAAATAGTTAATAAAAAGAGTGCCAGTAGA
>NC_046666.1:66601685-66612980 GCF_010883055.1 Belonocnema kinseyi | reverse complement strand
CTTTTGAAAATTAAAATTCGAAAATTTTTTCTAAAGCCTCCAGGGGACTTCGTTTTCGCACGAAAAAATTTTATGTGCCCTTATTGCATCCGGACCCACAAGATAAAAGTCTTGCAGACCGGAGAGCCAATTTTTTTTAAAGAGTTTAAAAGAAATTCCCAAAGATTTTTAACGTTTAAAGAAATTTTAAAAGATTTGAAAGATTTTACTGCCGTCCAAGGGATTGCACATTAAGGAATATACTATTATTTTACAGATTTTAAGAAATTTTAAGAGATTTAAGAAAAATTTATGTGATTAAAAAGAATCTTCTAAATTTTATCAGGATTGTGAAAGATGTGATAGGATTTAAAAGGTTTTAGACTTTTAGGGAATTTTTCATCATCTTATGAGAGGGATTTCAGAAAATGTTGAGGATTCTAAAGGACTTTTATGGGATGCTTTTGAATCCTTTAATGTATTTTAAAATGCCTAGAAATTATTTTAAGCACTTGAAAATTGCTCCAAATTGTTTAAAATATCCTAAAATCTTTTGAAATATTTGAAAATATTTGAAATTCTTTAAAATACATGGTAAATACGTCCTTTGAAATCTATAAAATATGATAAAATCCGTTGAAATCCCGTGAAATTGTATTAAATCTTATGATATTCCTTGAAATCTTTTAACATTAGAATTACTAAAATACTCGAAGATCTTAAAAAATCTCTTAAAAATCCTTAGAAATATATAGAAACCTTCGAAAATTCTTTCAAATCTTGGTCAGTATCCAAGCAGCTTAGAAATATAAATAAATCCTTTCAAATCTTTCAAAATTCTAGAAAATTCTTTAAAATTGCATATTAACCGAAACATTTGAAATTATCTTCAAATCTTTGAAATCCTATGAAATCTCTCAATTATTTTGAAATTCTTTGATATTTATATAAATATTATGATATATTGCTCATTTTTACGAATAAATGCCCATCATTTTAACCAGAAGATATTTAATGGAAAGAAACTAAACTTTTTTTCAGGCAAGAAAAAAAAAGCCTATTTTCGAAAAGAATCTGATAAAATGGTTTCATGAATGGATACATTAAAAATTGTTTCATTTTAATTGTGAATACTTTAAATTCAGAAGAGTTCTTATGTTTTGAATGCTTTCATTTTGCACTTTGTTAGTTTTATAATATTTCAAAGGTTTGAATTGTTTTAAATTGAAGGTACTGAATTTTTATAAATCCATAATATATGTAGATAAGCGTTTATTTTCGAACCTGCTAGCTCAGGAGAATTGCCATGCTTACAAATAAATTCAAAGCTATAGTTTTAAATTTAAATTACAGAAATTTTAAAGATGATAAAAATTAATATTGC
Organism: Belonocnema kinseyi; assembly: GCF_010883055.1. Taxonomy (NCBI): domain Eukaryota; kingdom Metazoa; phylum Arthropoda; class Insecta; order Hymenoptera; family Cynipidae; genus Belonocnema; species Belonocnema kinseyi. The sequence goes on along the minus strand of NC_046666.1, from coordinate 66,611,617 downwards.
ATGCAGTATCAAATGATATTCAAAGTGATTGGATGAATTTTTTTATCAAAAAATCAGATTCCTATACAAAGAAAACATTCACTGTAATTTTCACCAGTCAATTGTAGAATTTTTAATATTTTATCCCTTCAAAATTTAATCGTTTTGCGAACGCTGAAAATCATGTTCACTAAGTCGAAATTGAAAAATAATCAATTCTAGCCTAATTCAGCGGTTAAAAATTAAACAGTTCCAAACTTCATTTAAAAATGACATATATTCAAAAACGATCGCGAAACTACTAGTTACAAATTAGTAATTTTTAAATTGTACGTCAAGTTTTCTAAAATTCATCATTTTAATCTGAAGTGCAAAAGTAATCATTTTAAAATTAATCATAAAGCATTTTATACAAGCAGAAGAACTTCATATTATTTCAAGTCAAAGATAATGTCAATATGATCTTTTAAATATTAAAGTTTATTTATTTATTTCCCTTAGGAAAAAAAATTAGTGAAAGTAGTCGTCTTGTACCTACAACAAAGAGTTTCTTAGCCTATTAAGGCCCAATTAAGTCGTTCAAATCTCCCATTTCCCATACCCCTCCCCCCCCCCCTACACACCTACTGCCCCTACACTCTACTACTTCGCCTCCCCAAGCTGCAACCTTCGCTTCCCCTCCCTTCTACACCTTTTCCCTCATCTACTTCCCGCTGTTCACACTTCCTCAAACATTTTCCAACACTTCCCTAGTTCCGCTCCCCTCACTTCCCTGAGTACGCGGGTTGCAAGTTGTTAGCTATGACTTTTAAGTAATTTCAAGTGATTTCCTGGTAAGGAGACCACATTTCTTGACTATAGTTATTTGATAGAATTAATCACGTTAAAGGGGCACGCAGAAGAATACTGTGGTTGAAATTGTGCACAAGGGCATAGAGAAATAATTAGAATTGCCTTTCCAACCTTAAAAAAAGAAGAACGAGAAGCATGCAAGAGATGGTGTGGTATTTAATCAATTATATCTGCAGGGGCTTCCCACCCCCACGAACAGAGACCTGTAGACCTTGGTTCGTGTCATGGTGTTTTACCGAGGTTGTTCAAAGTGCACGTGACTCCATAATAAGATAGGAAGAGAAGCCATTCCGCAACATTATTACGTGGCAGGTAGATCGAGAAGCCTATTTCGAACCAATATAAAAATGCAAGCACATATCGAAAATCCCTTTAATACCCACATCTACCTATCTTATTTCCATCTGAAACGACAAAAAGTCTTATATTGATTTCAAAATGCTTTTCCTTATTGCAGGGCTCGGGCTCATTGAACTATTTACACTATTTGACCCTTTTTTTCACGATGACACTATTTGGCTAATATTTTGAAAAAATGAGAATAATGTTACTATTTTCTTTAATTTCTCGACAATGGAACTATTTTTTCATGTTTTATTCACAAATATTTTTAAATTTCTTCGCTAGAATAGCCTCACAACATATTCACCATCTCGGAAATCTAAATTTAACAAGATTTCAAGATCTTGAAGATTTTAAAAGATTTTGACGGATTTAAAATATATACAAATTTTTTAATTTCAAAGGATTCCTAAAAATTTCACAATATTTCAAAAGTTTATAATAGACTCAAACGGGATTTTAAGGGATTTTAACTGCTTTCAAGAATTTCGAAGAATTTATGAGCGTTTTAGAGCTTTTAGAGTATTTTAAAAGATTTTATGTGGTTTCAAGAGATTCTAACAAATGTCAAGATATTTCATCTGATTTTAAAGTTTTCAAAAATGTTAAAGAAATGTTAAGAGATATTACCAATTTTAAGATAATTTGCGATATTTCAAAGTATTTCATAGGAGAGGTAGAAGTTTTACCAGGCCTACACAATTTCTATAGGATCTCCAAGGAGAATATCAATGGATTTAAAAGATTTGATGGAAATTAAAGAATTTAAAGGGATTTAAGGACATTTCGAAGAATTTCTAGAGAACTTTAGGGAGCGAATGGAACAAAATAAAATTTTTAGGCACTCATTTCTGAAAATTTCTATGGATTTCATGAGATTTTATGGGGTTATAAGGATTGCAAATATTTTAAAATTTCGAAAGGGATTTTACAGTATATTAAAGATCCCAAGATGATTATAGAAAATTTCAAGAGATTTCAAAATTGGTAAGGAATGCATTCAAGGGGTTTTAAAGTATTTCAGTAAATTTCGACGATTTACAATGAGTTAAGAGATTTTAAAGTTGTCAGGGTATTTAAAAATATTTTAAGAGACTATTTTGGATTTTATGGAATTATTTACAATTTCAGAAGATATCAAAGATATTATCATTCTTGAAGATTTTGGACTCGAGTTTTATGGAATAACTAGGGATTTTACAATATCTAAGGATTATTATTATTTTCCGCGGATCTCTAAGTATTTGGAAGAGTGTAGGGTATTTTAAAAGATATTTAAAATATTAAAAAACAAAAAAAAAAAGACCAATTATCTTCTAGAAAACTTAGTGTGGATTTTCAGGGTTTTCAGAGATTTTAAGATGATTCGCTATTTATGGAATTTCAAAAAAGTCATAAAATTTTAAAGGATTTTAAAGATTTCGTGGTATTTAAAAACATTGAAGAACTTTTGCAGAAATTTTTAGAGTATCTTAACAGATTTTAGAGGTTCTAAAGGATTTCAATGGATTTCAAAGTTTATAGGGTATTTTAAAAGATTTGAAATAGTGCCAATAGTAATTTACATTTTGAAAAAAAAATAAAGTTTTCAAAATGTGTTTCAAATTGTGTTTTAAAACACTATTTTAAATTTCTCAAATGACCCGAGTCCTATTATTTATGGATAAGATATATTTTAAATTAAAGAATTGGGACATTTTAAAATCAGTTTCTTTTTTAAAAATAAATATACGTTGATGATTCATATATTCATATCATGTCAGTGTAATCACTTATCTTCCTCTGATAAAACTGTTACGCTCAAATGACCCTGCCTTTCAATTCCATGGATTAATCAATTTACATGATAACTTATTCACCTGCGATCAGAAATCCATTAGAAGTCTTTCGCAACGATTTACGAGTGCGTAGGGAAATCGATGCTTTCTCGACCGATCTCTGGTTATCGACCCAGAGGAATTGAATGAAAGCGACCGCCACTGACAGACTGTATCTGCCTAATCTCAGCGAAATGCCTTTCTTTTTTTCTTTCACAGGTGAAATGCGAGGATTCATTAGGAACATACCCAGCGTCCTCGATCCACAGAATGAATCTCATTATCATTTAATTTCATTAGTCTATCTATGTATTATGTCATTATATTTTTGAATAATTTTATGTCGAGATCCTGCTGGAAAAAATTATGGAAAAGTATAGAACTTGTTAGACCCTCTAACCGGAGAAAATTTGAAAGTAAATAAAATTCTCTACATTTAGGGAAACTTCAATTTAAATCTATCAAGAAGTTGAATTTGAATAAAATTCTATAGGAATATTTAATAGGAATCCTATAAAATTGAATCAAACAGAATTCACGAAAAGGATTCTATCAGCAGACTTGAAACAAATCGTATCTAATTTAATCAAACGAATTTCACTAATTAAGATCAGAATTTCTATGGAAGCCTATCTTTTAAATTTCCGGTAAATTCTATAAAATTTTATTCGACGAGAAATATTATATTTGTAAATCAATAATTTCTCAATAAAATCCTATCAAATCTGTTTGATACAGGTTTGATATCAAATCCTATATTATAGAATCTTGGAAGTTTTCATCCAACTCTATCCGTCGAGAAATCTTACACTTTTCTGTCAACAACAAAGCAATTTTTTATCAATATCAAAGCAAAAGATTTCTCGTCGAGTAGAATTTGGTAGAAATTTTCTAGGTTCTGGAAAATAGGATTTGACATATTTATGTATGGCGCGGATAAGATTTTATTGAATTTCAATAAAAAATTGTTCTCTTCTCGTTATATAGGAATATGGGATGTCATATTTGATAAGACTAATGGGCCCGAGTGTAGAATTTTACATAATCACTTTGTGAAGCTTTTCGCCAGGGGTGGTCCTCACGGAGTGAGTCACACTTACCGCGAAAGTAATATGGCTTAATGGTATAATTTAATTTCATATTTTATAAGATTGAATTATTAAAGTCTTACCGAAAAACCTATAGAAATGATTGGGACACTGACCCATTTTGCTCTCATAGAAATCAATAGCAATTCTATCAAAAGCCTTTGATAGAAATGTAAAGAAAATTTCTAAAATTGCAGATACAGAAAACGGATTTAAAAGTATTAAATTTGCTGTCATCAAATTCCATCAAACGTTTTCAGCAGGAAAGAGCTCTCCCTTATCAGTCTCTATAAGCTACGAACTTTGATAATATGAAATAAAATATTTTAATTAAATATCAATACTCTATCGCATTATTGATTCAATGGACCCGATATATCTGAAATTATATAGCTCGAACGAATGAGCTCTACATCATAAGGAAAAACAATTTACTTAATAATTTCCAATCCATTAGCACGACGTGCTAAATCCGTGCTGCTAATCATTCGATTTCGAGGCACGATCGCCCCGGCAACTATAATTTATAATTTAACGAGAAAAGAGATTAGCTAGGGAAGAGCTATTCAGCAAGAGCTGCATTACCTGGAGCACATCGACACCAAAGGCGTTACGGTCTTGATAAGGGTTCACTTATCTTCGGTTAAAAGTCACCTTACATCGTTTTGACATTCACGTTCGCAGAAGCCCACAGAGCCAGTTTACAGGCAGCTCTGACTAACCACGCACCAATCGAGAACTAACCACGGGTAACCTCAGGTTATTCTGCGGCATGGACACTCAAGTAACCACAGTGGATGTGCGTTAGGCTTGATCATCTTTCTGGTTGCAGGATTCTTATAGTCCAGTCCTTACGTCGGAAAACCGAGTGATTTGATTACATGAGTTCCCCCTGAATTTTTTTAAGTTATCTGCCAGTACAGGAGAGTGTAGAGAAAAATAGTTGATAAGAAACGTGTGATGAAGAGTCCAAACGGAGTGAGAGACGCCTCAAATGAAAGATCTTGGATACTGATAAAAATTTGTAGAGAGCTTTACTTAGTGAATATGATTAGAATAAAAAGTATGGATCTTACCATGGGATTATCAGACAGCTTAAGTCTTTTTGTATTACAGTATTAAAGTGAGCCCAGGGTGAAGCCAAATCGTGTATTTTCTAAGTAGATATTGCAAAAATAGTGTACATTTCAATGTTATCCTAAATATTCGATAACTTCCGAAATAATCAACATTTTTCAATGCTTTTGGGCTAATTTTAAAGCTATTTTTTCACAGTATCACAACAGCTTATGGATATAAATCATAAAAATATAATCATAAAGTTTCTATGAAATTTCCTCAACATATACATTCATTTAATTTTTAATTTTATTTGCCCACAGATAAGATAATTTTTCCAATTTTTTGTTAAAACTTCAAGTTCTTGTAATTCGATAAGAAAATTTTTACGATTTATACCAATAAGCTGTTGTGATACTGTAAAAAGTAGCTTCAAAATGAGCACAAAAACATTGAAAAATGATGATTATTTCGTAAGTCATTTTATGAAGAATTTCGAAAGCAATCAAGCCTATAAAGAGAAATTTTTCAGCTTTTTCGAGCACTACTGTATCTATTATATATAATGACTTTGTAAAGCTCTTCCCCTGGAGTGATTGTTAGAGAGGTGTTGAACAGCGAACTGTATTGGAGCGGTGTTACATAACGAACGTGTTGCTTACTTAAGCAACACGGAAATTCTAGGTACTTAAGCAACATGGAAGTTCTAGATTGATATAAAATTTATACTTCCTTCTACACTTCTCTTTCTCACTTTTTTTCCAAAAAGTATTTCTTGATTCCCGACAGTGCAACGAGGTTGAAACCGAGTGATTTACGATAACCCCGAAAGGGATTTGGTTCAATTGTAAATTATTTTTCATAAATACATTCCTTGATCCCCGGCAGTATAACGAGGTTGAAACCGAGTGATTGACGCTTACCCCGAAAGGGATTTGGTTCAGTTGTAAAATAATAATTACCTGATGGTGAAACAATTCTGGTAATGCACTGGTTTGCTCGGTTATGCGAACTTGCAATCAACTGAAATGTAAGTAATCCAGTTTAATTCGAAGTAATTCACTTGCAAGCCATACATTTTGGAATAATCTACTTTTAATCCGGCATTATGCAGTCTAATTTACTTGTAAACGAGAGTAATCCACCTATAATCCAGGGTGGTCCATTAAATTTGAAGTAATTTAGGTAATTCAAGTAATTAACTTGTAATTCAAAGTAAATTATATAATTTGGAATAATTTACATAAGTAATATAAAGTAGTTTTAAACTATTTTCTTAAAAATTTGTTATTGAAAATAAATTCTCTTAACTGAAAATGTTATTATTCCATTTTTGATTGTTAAAAACTTATATTATTTAGTTTAAAATTTTCTGGGTAATGATTTTTTTATTTAATTGAATAATTATAATTGTTTTTTGTTAAAAATTGAAACATTTTTGCCAAAATTCGCTTATTTTGTGCAAAAAGTGTTCTTAAAGGAAATTTAATTATTTCATTCTTTCTAAAAATGGTTCCTTCTTTGTTGAAATTTTACGTATTTCGATCAAAGTTCGTTTTTTTGTTGTTAGAAAATTAAGATTGTTGCCTGAAAATTTATCTTTTGAGTTTAAAATTCCACTCTTTGGTTAAAAATTTATGTACTTTGTTAACAAATTTCTTTTTTAGTAGAAAAGTATTCTGGTTAGTTATAAATTTAACTGCTTGATTCAAACTTGAACTACTTTATTTAAAATTTATTTTTTAATTGGGATGTATCATTTTAGTTAAAAATTCATCTCTTCCGTTTCAAATATAACTATTATGTAAACATTTATATTTTATAAGTTAAAAATTTAACTATTTAGAAGAAAATTCATATTATTTCTTGATCTTTCACTATTGAAAATTAATCTGTTCGTTTGAGGATTCAACTGGATGAAAATTTATTTCCGTTTTTCTTGAAAATGAAGTTTTTAAACTGAAAATTTATAGGATCCTTTTTTTGTTTCTAAGAAAAATCAAAGATGTGGTATAAAATAATTGTATTTTTATGGAAATTAATATTTTTTGTTGAACAATTGTCTTTTTGGGTAGAGAATTAATCTTCACTCCTGAAAATTCATCTGTTTGGTTGCGGATTTAACTAATTTGTTAAAAATCCGTATTTATTCTTTCAATTGAACTGGTTGAAAATTCATTTCTATTTTATATAATTTTTCGAACTAAAATTTTAACTATTTCATTTGGGGTAAGACTTATATTTTTTAGATCAAAATTAAACTTTTTTGTTGAACATTCAACTATTTTGTTAGTTACATATATCATTTGACTTGATTCTCAGGTATCAGGGAGAGAGCATCGTGGTTTCGTTGCAATTCCTACCTGCTCCAATTTTTCTTGCCTTGATAAGGGTGATATATGAATGCCAAAACGTTGGTGATTATTTTCTACAAATGCTTTTTTTGTGATTTGATAATAATAACAAAAGATGAAATAAATAAAAAGGGAAGGAAGGTATTTCGTAGGTTGCCTTCTCATTTTTCTGTACTCTTTTTTGTTTTTTGTCCAAAAAAAGAATTTTTTCTTTCCTTTTTTAAGGAAAGTTTTATCTTTTTTGTAATTGCAATAGAAAAATTTGATGGTGTTTGTCCAAATTTGGTCGTTGTATTCTTGGTTTATTTTCAGTAATGCTGCACATCATCTATCTTGGTCGAAAATTTAAAAATTTTGTTTAAAAAATCGTTCTTGGTCTAAATTTCAACTGTTTTGTTTAAAATATGTACTTTTGGATTATAAATTAGATATGTAGATGTATATGCCTATGATCGTCAATGAGAGAGGACGGATGGCCAAACTGGTTCGAAATTGGTTACGTAGTTTATGGATGGTCCCTAATGTGAGTCCAAAAGTCTGACTAGCATCCACCTAGGAATTTTATATAAAAAATAGCCCTAATCCAGATAATCCTGATAATTATTTATATTCGTAAATTAGGGTTTCAAAGAAGGTTTGAAATATGACCGTAAATGTACACCAAGCTTGATTAATAGCCAATGTTTCACGCAGAGTACCAACCACAGCCTGACCACAGCTACAGAACTTTCGTGTCGACGACCCATACGTAATATCGCGTGCACAGTAGCTCAAGAATTTTAAATCTTTGGCCTTCTGTAGATTGCTACCGTGTGGTATTGGTTATAAAAAAAGCCAACAGGTTGTCACGAGTATGAACTTTCTCTTCAATGCTAAATATTCCAAGAAGTCATTTAAGTAGAAAGCGTCTATCATAGAGGGTAACCGGTACAATCGTTGTTCTTCTTTATTCATAATGTGTCCCCTAAGGGTTTACATGACTTCCATTCCTTACAATCTTTCCGTTTAAATCTATATATTTTTTACAATCTTATCCTTTCTATATATACAATTATTTACAACTATTTACATAAAGTCTTATATCTAGTTCCTTATTTCTATTTCCTGCGATAGCGCAATTTGGGACTTGTTAGCAAGCGAGTGAGCGAGCGAACGAAAGCGAGAGTGCAAGCGAGAGAGACAGCATGAGAACGCAAACGCATCTTAGTCTACTTAACTTTTACTTTACCATTACTTACAATTTTCACGCTTCTAATGTAAGCGACTTCCGTTTCCTTTTTCTTTCACTTGTTTATAACCCCATTTACCTTTTTCACGTGCATTCTTTCATTCTCCCTTATTCGCTCCTCTAGCACCCTCCAACTCCTTCATCCATTCTTCTCCTAATCCATCTTCCCCTAGAATCTTATCCACATTTTCTTGCCAGCTTCCTTTATCTTCCATTTCTCTCCTACATCCTTCCCATACATGCTCGCGTGTTTCCTCCTCCCATCCACATATTCTACACATTCTGTTCTCTTCTTTTTCCCAGTACATCCCCTCCCTTACCTCGTTACCCAGTCTAAATCTTGCTATTCTAGTCCACCTTCTCTCTCCCCATCCCTTTTCTAAATACTTTGGCATCCCTTCCTTTTTCATCATCTTATACCATTTATTGTATTTTGATTCCTCAATCGCCCCCCATCTTTCTGTTAATTGCCTTTCCCTCTCCCTTTTTTCCAATTCTTCATAGTTTACTCCAGTCCCGTCTTCTATTTCTCTATCATTAAAGAACTCCCTCCTTTCTTCTTACCACCTCGTTAATTCGATCGCCCTTAATCCCCTCTCTTCTACCTCCATCAAACACTTTCTTGCCAACTCCCCTCCCTTTCCCTCCCTCAGCTTTGCCTCTTATTTTCATGCCCTCTTACCCGCTTTAATACTTAACTTATCCCTTTGCGCTTCTTCTCTCACCATATATCCTGGCGTCCTCCAGTCTGCCCCTAGTGTCCACCTTATATACCTTTCTTGTAAACTCTCAACATCTTTCCTTTCTTTCCATCCCCATATCTCCGCTCCATAACCTAAAACCGGCCATACCAGCGTATCAAATAACCACATTCTCCTTCTCCAATTTTTTTTTAACCTTCGTTTTCTTACTCCCCATATCTGTTTCATTACCCCTGCTGCTTTTTTTATCCTTTCTCTTACATGAGCTGTATGATCTCCATTCCTCTGCAAGATATATCCCAAATATTTATACTCTTTGACTTCTTCTAACTTTATTCCTTTCCATCTCCCTGACCATTCTTTCTTCCTTCCTCCTCCTTTTCTAAACCTCAATATTTTTGTCTTTTCTACCAGTGTATATACGAGGGTAGTTCAATAAGTCCTTAGAATGACCAACATATGGCGCGCGAATCGCTCCAAATCATCTGTTTTCAGTCAGCACCACTCCCGAC